>NW_026610866.1:0-154899 GCF_029499605.1 Hyla sarda
TCAGTCCATGTTGGAGCAGGTTTAGATACAGTCTAAAGTATAGATCTCAAAGTCTGTGCACAGAATTTAGCAAGGGCCTCGCACCTTCTGATGCATCAGGTAGGTGCACAATAGCATAGCCTAACCCTCTGTACTTTGGTCTATATTGATGCGGGACATAGACAGCCAGCTGATGACCAATCCATTAGTGCAATGGATGGCTGGAAGCATTTGTCTTTGCCTTTGCAATACCACAGAAGCAATGCATGGTCAATGTACAGCAATGACACACCTGTGTGAACAGCCAGGAGACCCCCCCCCCCCCCCCCATGTTATGTTACATAGTTACATAGTTAGTACGGTCGAAAAAAGACATATGTCCATCAAGTTCAACCAGGGAATTAAGGGGTAGGGGTGTGGCGCGATATTGGGGAAGGGATGAGATTTTATATTTCTTCATAAGCATTAATCTTATTTTGTCAATTAGGAACATTCAGCACCCACCCGCTATCAAGGCAGCTGCCTATCATGTCATGCCCTACCTGCACAGGTGTGCTGGCTACTCAAATGATCCAATTAAGGAGGCCATTTAGTCAGCAGCAGCAGAAGTCCTGTGCCTGGACGCTCCAACAGCGGCCAGACACAAGCAGAAGCAGAAGCAGCAGAAGCAGCAGCAGCACCACCTTTTGTTTTTTGGCTGCAGCAGCAGCAAGGCCCACAGGGCTGGCTAGCTGGCTAGCCAGCAAGCAGGTAGCAATGAAAGTAGGAATCTTTCTTTTTAACCCTGTAAGGGGGTGGTGCACTGTACCCGAAGATACTGCCATATCGGGTCAATGCATAGGGCGACGGAAGCAAGCTTCGAAATCGGCCCCCGTTCTCAAAAATCCATTTAATATATGGTCCCCAGATAGGGGACGTATCAGATATTAAACTGATAAGAACAGATACTACACTTGATCTTAGCCAAAAGGCCGAGAAGCGATAACCGTGAAAGGGGCGGGCCCAACAAGGTGCCCTTCATGGGCACTATCACTGCTTGCTGTCAGGGAGGCTGCCAGACAATTTTCCATGCACACTCTGGGCTGGGGGGCAGTCAACCACCAGTACACACAGCAGAACCTAAACCCATACCATTATTGCTAAGCAGCAAGACAGGGGCCCATTGCACTCCCACGGGGCCTTTTTAAATGCAATCCATAACCCGGATTTGCCAGGAACCCTTCTTACTCCTCCTACTTGCATGTGACACTGGGCTTAGGATCTGCATAGGAAACACACACACAAGCACACACCTACCTTTGTTGCCTGCAGATGCCTCCTTGGCTGTCCCCAAACGGTATCAAACCAACACCCACGGGAAGCTGTAAGCATAGAGGACATGCCTGCACCCCATTGGACTTACCTGTGTGGGTTAAATCCGGGTTATTTGACAACCTATGGCGGTGATGGTTCTGCTCAGGCAGAGCAGTGCTGATGCTCCTCATAAAGCTGTCGCTGCTGTGAAGGTTCTAGGTGACATCACAAATCCCTATGGTTACATACACAACAAAGCTGGGTTGTTGTTGTTTACACTCTGCAAGGCCTGTGGAAGTGAGTGACATCATAGCACTGTAGTTCTGAGGGTTCTAGATGGATGCAACAATCTCCTGTTGCTTCTATGAAGGCCATAATAGACGACATCACCAAACAGCTCCATAGTCACATACACAGCAAAGGAGAGATGTTGTTTACACCTAGTGATGTCAGTGGTATTGAGTGACATCACAGCACAGTGCTAAGGCTCCTGGGCCTGGACACAGCAGCGGCTGCAATATCTCAACGGAGAATACGTTTATATATATGTGTGTGTGTGCGCGTATATATATATATATATATATATATATATATATATATATATTTCTCCGCCGAAATCACTTTTAAACCCATTTCCACCTTTTTTTCCCTTCTCTTCCTCTTACTTTTTTTTCACGTTTTTTTACGTTTTTCTCCTTTTCGCCTCTTTTCTGGGCGTATTATTCTTCTTTTTCTTCTTTTTTTTCGTCTAATGCATACCCCATCAGTGCAGCAATGCTTATTCAATACCGCCAGCAGATGGAGACACTGGGGGATAATTTTCTAAGGATTTATACTGATTTTTCCTGTCTGAATTTGTCGCACAGAAAGTTGCAGGCCAAATATGTGTGACATTTCTGCGACTTTAGCTTCTAGAGCATTTTTACAACATTATACATAGGTGCTGAATACATAAAAAGCGACTGTTCAGCGACAGACAAGTCGCATCGGCTGAAAGTAGGCCAGAATGTCAGTCCATGTTGGAGCAGGTTTAGATACAGTCTAAAGTATAGATCTCAAAGTCTGTGCACAGAATTTAGCAAGGGCCTCGCACCTTCTGATGCATCAGGTAGGTGCACAATAGCATAGCCTAACCCTCTGTACTTTGGTCTATATTGATGCGGGACATAGACAGCCAGCTGATGACCAATCCATTAGTGCAATGGATGGCTGGAAGCATTTGTCTTTGCCTTTGCAATACCACAGAAGCAATGCATGGTCAATGTACAGCAATGACACACCTGTGTGAACAGCCAGGAGACCCCCCCCCCCCCCCCATGTTATGTTACATAGTTACATAGTTAGTACGGTCGAAAAAAGGCATATGTCCATCAAGTTCAACCAGGGAATTAAGGGGTAGGGGTGTGGCGCGATATTGGGGAAGGGATGAGATTTTATATTTCTTCATAAGCATTAATCTTATTTTGTCAATTAGGAACATTCAGCACCCACCCGCTATCAAGGCAGCTGCCTATCATGTCATGCCCTACCTGCACAGGTGTGCTGGCTACTCAAATGATCCAATTAAGGAGGCCATTTAGTCAGCAGCAGCAGAAGTCCTGTGCCTGGACGCTCCAACAGCGGCCAGACACAAGCAGAAGCAGAAGCAGCAGAAGCAGCAGCAGCACCACCTTTTGTTTTTTGGCTGCAGCAGCAGCAAGGCCCACAGGGCTGGCTAGCTGGCTAGCCAGCAAGCAGGTAGCAATGAAAGTAGGAATCTTTCTTTTTAACCCTGTAAGGGGGTGGTGCACTGTACCCGAAGATACTGCCATATCGGGTCAATGCATAGGGCGACGGAAGCAAGCTTCGAAATCGGCCCCCGTTCTCAAAAATCCATTTAATATATGGTCCCCAGATAGGGGACGTATCAGATATTAAACTGATAAGAACAGATACTACACTTGATCTTAGCCAAAAGGCCGAGAAGCGATAACCGTGAAAGGGGCGGGCCCAACAAGGTGCCCTTCATGGGCACTATCACTGCTTGCTGTCAGGGAGGCTGCCAGACAATTTTCCATGCACACTCTGGGCTGGGGGGCAGTCAACCACCAGTACACACAGCAGAACCTAAACCCATACCATTATTGCTAAGCAGCAAGACAGGGGCCCATTGCACTCCCACGGGGCCTTTTTAAATGCAATCCATAACCCGGATTTGCCAGGAACCCTTCTTACTCCTCCTACTTGCATGTGACACTGGGCTTAGGATCTGCATAGGAAACACACACACAAGCACACACCTACCTTTGTTGCCTGCAGATGCCTCCTTGGCTGTCCCCAAACGGTATCAAACCAACACCCACGGGAAGCTGTAAGCATAGAGGACATGCCTGCACCCCATTGGACTTACCTGTGTGGGTTAAATCCGGGTTATTTGACAACCTATGGCGGTGATGGTTCTGCTCAGGCAGAGCAGTGCTGATGCTCCTCATAAAGCTGTCGCTGCTGTGAAGGTTCTAGGTGACATCACAAATCCCTATGGTTACATACACAACAAAGCTGGGTTGTTGTTGTTTACACTCTGCAAGGCCTGTGGAAGTGAGTGACATCATAGCACTGTAGTTCTGAGGGTTCTAGATGGATGCAACAATCTCCTGTTGCTTCTATGAAGGCCATAATAGACGACATCACCAAACAGCTCCATAGTCACATACACAGCAAAGGAGAGATGTTGTTTACACCTAGTGATGTCAGTGGTATTGAGTGACATCACAGCACAGTGCTAAGGCTCCTGGGCCTGGACACAGCAGCGGCTGCAATATCTCAACGGAGAATACGTTTATATATATGTGTGTGTGTGCGCGTATATATATATATATATATATATATATATATATATATATATATATTTCTCCGCCGAAATCACTTTTAAACCCATTTCCACCTTTTTTTCCCTTCTCTTCCTCTTACTTTTTTTTCACATTTTTTTACGTTTTTCTCCTTTTCGCCTCTTTTCTGGGCGTATTATTCTTCTTTTTCTTCTTTTTTTTCGTCTAATGCATACCCCATCAGTGCAGCAATGCTTATTCAATACCGCCAGCAGATGGAGACACTGGGGGATAATTTTCTAAGGATTTATACTGATTTTTCCTGTCTGAATTTGTCGCACAGAAAGTTGCAGGCCAAATATGTGTGACATTTCTGCGACTTTAGCTTCTAGAGCATTTTTACAACATTATACATAGGTGCTGAATACATAAAAAGCGACTGTTCAGCGACAGACAAGTCGCATCGGCTGAAAGTAGGCCAGAATGTCAGTCCATGTTGGAGCAGGTTTAGATACAGTCTAAAGTATAGATCTCAAAGTCTGTGCACAGAATTTAGCAAGGGCCTCGCACCTTCTGATGCATCAGGTAGGTGCACAATAGCATAGCCTAACCCTCTGTACTTTGGTCTATATTGATGCGGGACATAGACAGCCAGCTGATGACCAATCCATTAGTGCAATGGATGGCTGGAAGCATTTGTCTTTGCCTTTGCAATACCACAGAAGCAATGCATGGTCAATGTACAGCAATGACACACCTGTGTGAACAGCCAGGAGACCCCCCCCCCCCCCCATGTTATGTTACATAGTTACATAGTTAGTACGGTCGAAAAAAGACATATGTCCATCAAGTTCAACCAGGGAATTAAGGGGTAGGGGTGTGGCGCGATATTGGGGAAGGGATGAGATTTTATATTTCTTCATAAGCATTAATCTTATTTTGTCAATTAGGAACATTCAGCACCCACCCGCTATCAAGGCAGCTGCCTATCATGTCATGCCCTACCTGCACAGGTGTGCTGGCTACTCAAATGATCCAATTAAGGAGGCCATTTAGTCAGCAGCAGCAGAAGTCCTGTGCCTGGACGCTCCAACAGCGGCCAGACACAAGCAGAAGCAGAAGCAGCAGAAGCAGCAGCAGCACCACCTTTTGTTTTTTGGCTGCAGCAGCAGCAAGGCCCACAGGGCTGGCTAGCTGGCTAGCCAGCAAGCAGGTAGCAATGAAAGTAGGAATCTTTCTTTTTAACCCTGTAAGGGGGTGGTGCACTGTACCCGAAGATACTGCCATATCGGGTCAATGCATAGGGCGACGGAAGCAAGCTTCGAAATCGGCCCCCGTTCTCAAAAATCCATTTAATATATGGTCCCCAGATAGGGGACGTATCAGATATTAAACTGATAAGAACAGATACTACACTTGATCTTAGCCAAAAGGCCGAGAAGCGATAACCGTGAAAGGGGCGGGCCCAACAAGGTGCCCTTCATGGGCACTATCACTGCTTGCTGTCAGGGAGGCTGCCAGACAATTTTCCATGCACACTCTGGGCTGGGGGGCAGTCAACCACCAGTACACACAGCAGAACCTAAACCCATACCATTATTGCTAAGCAGCAAGACAGGGGCCCATTGCACTCCCACGGGGCCTTTTTAAATGCAATCCATAACCCGGATTTGCCAGGAACCCTTCTTACTCCTCCTACTTGCATGTGACACTGGGCTTAGGATCTGCATAGGAAACACACACACAAGCACACACCTACCTTTGTTGCCTGCAGATGCCTCCTTGGCTGTCCCCAAACGGTATCAAACCAACACCCACGGGAAGCTGTAAGCATAGAGGACATGCCTGCACCCCATTGGACTTACCTGTGTGGGTTAAATCCGGGTTATTTGACAACCTATGGCGGTGATGGTTCTGCTCAGGCAGAGCAGTGCTGATGCTCCTCATAAAGCTGTCGCTGCTGTGAAGGTTCTAGGTGACATCACAAATCCCTATGGTTACATACACAACAAAGCTGGGTTGTTGTTGTTTACACTCTGCAAGGCCTGTGGAAGTGAGTGACATCATAGCACTGTAGTTCTGAGGGTTCTAGATGGATGCAACAATCTCCTGTTGCTTCTATGAAGGCCATAATAGACGACATCACCAAACAGCTCCATAGTCACATACACAGCAAAGGAGAGATGTTGTTTACACCTAGTGATGTCAGTGGTATTGAGTGACATCACAGCACAGTGCTAAGGCTCCTGGGCCTGGACACAGCAGCGGCTGCAATATCTCAACGGAGAATACGTTTATATATATGTGTGTGTGTGCGCGTATATATATATATATATATATATATATATATATATATATATATATATATTTCTCCGCCGAAATCACTTTTAAACCCATTTCCACCTTTTTTTCCCTTCTCTTCCTCTTACTTTTTTTTCACGTTTTTTTACGTTTTTCTCCTTTTCGCCTCTTTTCTGGGCGTATTATTCTTCTTTTTCTTCTTTTTTTTCGTCTAATGCATACCCCATCAGTGCAGCAATGCTTATTCAATACCGCCAGCAGATGGAGACACTGGGGGATAATTTTCTAAGGATTTATACTGATTTTTCCTGTCTGAATTTGTCGCACAGAAAGTTGCAGGCCAAATATGTGTGACATTTCTGCGACTTTAGCTTCTAGAGCATTTTTACAACATTATACATAGGTGCTGAATACATAAAAAGCGACTGTTCAGCGACAGACAAGTCGCATCGGCTGAAAGTAGGCCAGAATGTCAGTCCATGTTGGAGCAGGTTTAGATACAGTCTAAAGTATAGATCTCAAAGTCTGTGCACAGAATTTAGCAAGGGCCTCGCACCTTCTGATGCATCAGGTAGGTGCACAATAGCATAGCCTAACCCTCTGTACTTTGGTCTATATTGATGCGGGACATAGACAGCCAGCTGATGACCAATCCATTAGTGCAATGGATGGCTGGAAGCATTTGTCTTTGCCTTTGCAATACCACAGAAGCAATGCATGGTCAATGTACAGCAATGACACACCTGTGTGAACAGCCAGGAGACCCCCCCCCCCCCCCATGTTATGTTACATAGTTACATAGTTAGTACGGTCGAAAAAAGGCATATGTCCATCAAGTTCAACCAGGGAATTAAGGGGTAGGGGTGTGGCGCGATATTGGGGAAGGGATGAGATTTTATATTTCTTCATAAGCATTAATCTTATTTTGTCAATTAGGAACATTCAGCACCCACCCGCTATCAAGGCAGCTGCCTATCATGTCATGCCCTACCTGCACAGGTGTGCTGGCTACTCAAATGATCCAATTAAGGAGGCCATTTAGTCAGCAGCAGCAGAAGTCCTGTGCCTGGACGCTCCAACAGCGGCCAGACACAAGCAGAAGCAGAAGCAGCAGAAGCAGCAGCAGCACCACCTTTTGTTTTTTGGCTGCAGCAGCAGCAAGGCCCACAGGGCTGGCTAGCTGGCTAGCCAGCAAGCAGGTAGCAATGAAAGTAGGAATCTTTCTTTTTAACCCTGTAAGGGGGTGGTGCACTGTACCCGAAGATACTGCCATATCGGGTCAATGCATAGGGCGACGGAAGCAAGCTTCGAAATCGGCCCCCGTTCTCAAAAATCCATTTAATATATGGTCCCCAGATAGGGGACGTATCAGATATTAAACTGATAAGAACAGATACTACACTTGATCTTAGCCAAAAGGCCGAGAAGCGATAACCGTGAAAGGGGCGGGCCCAACAAGGTGCCCTTCATGGGCACTATCACTGCTTGCTGTCAGGGAGGCTGCCAGACAATTTTCCATGCACACTCTGGGCTGGGGGGCAGTCAACCACCAGTACACACAGCAGAACCTAAACCCATACCATTATTGCTAAGCAGCAAGACAGGGGCCCATTGCACTCCCACGGGGCCTTTTTAAATGCAATCCATAACCCGGATTTGCCAGGAACCCTTCTTACTCCTCCTACTTGCATGTGACACTGGGCTTAGGATCTGCATAGGAAACACACACACAAGCACACACCTACCTTTGTTGCCTGCAGATGCCTCCTTGGCTGTCCCCAAACGGTATCAAACCAACACCCACGGGAAGCTGTAAGCATAGAGGACATGCCTGCACCCCATTGGACTTACCTGTGTGGGTTAAATCCGGGTTATTTGACAACCTATGGCGGTGATGGTTCTGCTCAGGCAGAGCAGTGCTGATGCTCCTCATAAAGCTGTCGCTGCTGTGAAGGTTCTAGGTGACATCACAAATCCCTATGGTTACATACACAACAAAGCTGGGTTGTTGTTGTTTACACTCTGCAAGGCCTGTGGAAGTGAGTGACATCATAGCACTGTAGTTCTGAGGGTTCTAGATGGATGCAACAATCTCCTGTTGCTTCTATGAAGGCCATAATAGACGACATCACCAAACAGCTCCATAGTCACATACACAGCAAAGGAGAGATGTTGTTTACACCTAGTGATGTCAGTGGTATTGAGTGACATCACAGCACAGTGCTAAGGCTCCTGGGCCTGGACACAGCAGCGGCTGCAATATCTCAACGGAGAATACGTTTATATATATGTGTGTGTGTGCGCGTATATATATATATATATATATATATATATATATATATATTTCTCCGCCGAAATCACTTTTAAACCCATTTCCACCTTTTTTTCCCTTCTCTTCCTCTTACTTTTTTTTCACGTTTTTTTACGTTTTTCTCCTTTTCGCCTCTTTTCTGGGCGTATTATTCTTCTTTTTCTTCTTTTTTTTCGTCTAATGCATACCCCATCAGTGCAGCAATGCTTATTCAATACCGCCAGCAAATGGAGACACTGGGGGATAATTTTCTAAGGATTTATACTGATTTTTCCTGTCTGAATTTGTCGCACAGAAAGTTGCAGGCCAAATATGTGTGACATTTCTGCGACTTTAGCTTCTAGAGCATTTTTACAACATTATACATAGGTGCTGAATACATAAAAAGCGACTGTTCAGCGACAGACAAGTCGCATCGGCTGAAAGTAGGCCAGAATGTCAGTCCATGTTGGAGCAGGTTTAGATACAGTCTAAAGCATAGATCTCAAAGTCTGTGCACAGAATTTAGCAAGGGCCTCGCACCTTCTGATGCATCAGGTAGGTGCACAATAGCATAGCCTAACCCTCTGTACTTTGGTCTATATTGATGCGGGACATAGACAGCCAGCTGATGACCAATCCATTAGTGCAATGGATGGCTGGAAGCATTTGTCTTTGCCTTTGCAATACCACAGAAGCAATGCATGGTCAATGTACAGCAATGACACACCTGTGTGAACAGCCAGGAGACCCCCCCCCCCCCCATGTTATGTTACATAGTTACATAGTTAGTACGGTCGAAAAAAGACATATGTCCATCAAGTTCAACCAGGGAATTAAGGGGTAGGGGTGTGGCGCGATATTGGGGAAGGGATGAGATTTTATATTTCTTCATAAGCATTAATCTTATTTTGTCAATTAGGAACATTCAGCACCCACCCGCTATCAAGGCAGCTGCCTATCATGTCATGCCCTACCTGCACAGGTGTGCTGGCTACTCAAATGATCCAATTAAGGAGGCCATTTAGTCAGCAGCAGCAGAAGTCCTGTGCCTGGACGCTCCAACAGCGGCCAGACACAAGCAGAAGCAGAAGCAGCAGAAGCAGCAGCAGCACCACCTTTTGTTTTTTGGCTGCAGCAGCAGCAAGGCCCACAGGGCTGGCTAGCTGGCTAGCCAGCAAGCAGGTAGCAATGAAAGTAGGAATCTTTCTTTTTAACCCTGTAAGGGGGTGGTGCACTGTACCCGAAGATACTGCCATATCGGGTCAATGCATAGGGCGACGGAAGCAAGCTTCGAAATCGGCCCCCGTTCTCAAAAATCCATTTAATATATGGTCCCCAGATAGGGGACGTATCAGATATTAAACTGATAAGAACAGATACTACACTTGATCTTAGCCAAAAGGCCGAGAAGCGATAACCGTGAAAGGGGCGGGCCCAACAAGGTGCCCTTCATGGGCACTATCACTGCTTGCTGTCAGGGAGGCTGCCAGACAATTTTCCATGCACACTCTGGGCTGGGGGGCAGTCAACCACCAGTACACACAGCAGAACCTAAACCCATACCATTATTGCTAAGCAGCAAGACAGGGGCCCATTGCACTCCCACGGGGCCTTTTTAAATGCAATCCATAACCCGGATTTGCCAGGAACCCTTCTTACTCCTCCTACTTGCATGTGACACTGGGCTTAGGATCTGCATAGGAAACACACACACAAGCACACACCTACCTTTGTTGCCTGCAGATGCCTCCTTGGCTGTCCCCAAACGGTATCAAACCAACACCCACGGGAAGCTGTAAGCATAGAGGACATGCCTGCACCCCATTGGACTTACCTGTGTGGGTTAAATCCGGGTTATTTGACAACCTATGGCGGTGATGGTTCTGCTCAGGCAGAGCAGTGCTGATGCTCCTCATAAAGCTGTCGCTGCTGTGAAGGTTCTAGGTGACATCACAAATCCCTATGGTTACATACACAACAAAGCTGGGTTGTTGTTGTTTACACTCTGCAAGGCCTGTGGAAGTGAGTGACATCATAGCACTGTAGTTCTGAGGGTTCTAGATGGATGCAACAATCTCCTGTTGCTTCTATGAAGGCCATAATAGACGACATCACCAAACAGCTCCATAGTCACATACACAGCAAAGGAGAGATGTTGTTTACACCTAGTGATGTCAGTGGTATTGAGTGACATCACAGCACAGTGCTAAGGCTCCTGGGCCTGGACACAGCAGCGGCTGCAATATCTCAACGGAGAATACGTTTATATATATGTGTGTGTGTGCGCGTATATATATATATATATATATATATATATATATATATATATATATATTTCTCCGCCGAAATCACTTTTAAACCCATTTCCACCTTTTTTTCCCTTCTCTTCCTCTTACTTTTTTTTCACGTTTTTTTACGTTTTTCTCCTTTTCGCCTCTTTTCTGGGCGTATTATTCTTCTTTTTCTTCTTTTTTTTCGTCTAATGCATACCCCATCAGTGCAGCAATGCTTATTCAATACCGCCAGCAGATGGAGACACTGGGGGATAATTTTCTAAGGATTTATACTGATTTTTCCTGTCTGAATTTGTCGCACAGAAAGTTGCAGGCCAAATATGTGTGACATTTCTGCGACTTTAGCTTCTAGAGCATTTTTACAACATTATACATAGGTGCTGAATACATAAAAAGCGACTGTTCAGCGACAGACAAGTCGCATCGGCTGAAAGTAGGCCAGAATGTCAGTCCATGTTGGAGCAGGTTTAGATACAGTCTAAAGTATAGATCTCAAAGTCTGTGCACAGAATTTAGCAAGGGCCTCGCACCTTCTGATGCATCAGGTAGGTGCACAATAGCATAGCCTAACCCTCTGTACTTTGGTCTATATTGATGCGGGACATAGACAGCCAGCTGATGACCAATCCATTAGTGCAATGGATGGCTGGAAGCATTTGTCTTTGCCTTTGCAATACCACAGAAGCAATGCATGGTCAATGTACAGCAATGACACACCTGTGTGAACAGCCACTAGACCCCCCCCCCCCCCCCATGTTATGTTACATAGTTACATAGTTAGTACGGTCGAAAAAAGACATATGTCCATCAAGTTCAACCAGGGAATTAAGGGGTAGGGGTGTGGCGCGATATTGGGGAAGGGATGAGATTTTATATTTCTTCATAAGCATTAATCTTATTTTGTCAATTAGGAACATTCAGCACCCACCCGCTATCAAGGCAGCTGCCTATCATGTCATGCCCTACCTGCACAGGTGTGCTGGCTACTCAAATGATCCAATTAAGGAGGCCATTTAGTCAGCAGCAGCAGAAGTCCTGTGCCTGGACGCTCCAACAGCGGCCAGACACAAGCAGAAGCAGAAGCAGCAGAAGCAGCAGCAGCACCACCTTTTGTTTTTTGGCTGCAGCAGCAGCAAGGCCCACAGGGCTGGCTAGCTGGCTAGCCAGCAAGCAGGTAGCAATGAAAGTAGGAATCTTTCTTTTTAACCCTGTAAGGGGGTGGTGCACTGTACCCGAAGATACTGCCATATCGGGTCAATGCATAGGGCGACGGAAGCAAGCTTCGAAATCGGCCCCCGTTCTCAAAAATCCATTTAATATATGGTCCCCAGATAGGGGACGTATCAGATATTAAACTGATAAGAACAGATACTACACTTGATCTTAGCCAAAAGGCCGAGAAGCGATAACCGTGAAAGGGGCGGGCCCAACAAGGTGCCCTTCATGGGCACTATCACTGCTTGCTGTCAGGGAGGCTGCCAGACAATTTTCCATGCACACTCTGGGCTGGGGGGCAGTCAACCACCAGTACACACAGCAGAACCTAAACCCATACCATTATTGCTAAGCAGCAAGACAGGGGCCCATTGCACTCCCACGGGGCC
This sequence comes from Hyla sarda, assembly GCF_029499605.1. NCBI lineage: Eukaryota > Metazoa > Chordata > Amphibia > Anura > Hylidae > Hyla > Hyla sarda. The sequence goes on from NW_026610866.1 coordinate 12,572, forward strand.
TTTTTAAATGCAATCCATAACCCGGATTTGCCAGGAACCCTTCTTACTCCTCCTACTTGCATGTGACACTGGGCTTAGGATCTGCATAGGAAACACACACACAAGCACACACCTACCTTTGTTGCCTGCAGATGCCTCCTTGGCTGTCCCCAAACGGTATCAAACCAACACCCACGGGAAGCTGTAAGCATAGAGGACATGCCTGCACCCCATTGGACTTACCTGTGTGGGTTAAATCCGGGTTATTTGACAACCTATGGCGGTGATGGTTCTGCTCAGGCAGAGCAGTGCTGATGCTCCTCATAAAGCTGTCGCTGCTGTGAAGGTTCTAGGTGACATCACAAATCCCTATGGTTACATACACAACAAAGCTGGGTTGTTGTTGTTTACACTCTGCAAGGCCTGTGGAAGTGAGTGACATCATAGCACTGTAGTTCTGAGGGTTCTAGATGGATGCAACAATCTCCTGTTGCTTCTATGAAGGCCATAATAGACGACATCACCAAACAGCTCCATAGTCACATACACAGCAAAGGAGAGATGTTGTTTACACCTAGTGATGTCAGTGGTATTGAGTGACATCACAGCACAGTGCTAAGGCTCCTGGGCCTGGACACAGCAGCGGCTGCAATATCTCAACGGAGAATACGTTTATATATATGTGTGTGTGTGCGCGTATATATATATATATATATATATATATATATATATATATATATATTTCTCCGCCGAAATCACTTTTAAACCCATTTCCACCTTTTTTTCCCTTCTCTTCCTCTTACTTTTTTTTCACGTTTTTTTACGTTTTTCTCCTTTTCGCCTCTTTTCTGGGCGTATTATTCTTCTTTTTCTTCTTTTTTTTCGTCTAATGCATACCCCATCAGTGCAGCAATGCTTATTCAATACCGCCAGCAGATGGAGACACTGGGGGATAATTTTCTAAGGATTTATACTGATTTTTCCTGTCTGAATTTGTCGCACAGAAAGTTGCAGGCCAAATATGTGTGACATTTCTGCGACTTTAGCTTCTAGAGCATTTTTACAACATTATACATAGGTGCTGAATACATAAAAAGCGACTGTTCAGCGACAGACAAGTCGCATCGGCTGAAAGTAGGCCAGAATGTCAGTCCATGTTGGAGCAGGTTTAGATACAGTCTAAAGTATAGATCTCAAAGTCTGTGCACAGAATTTAGCAAAGGCCTCGCACCTTCTGATGCATCAGGTAGGTGCACAATAGCATAGCCTAACCCTCTGTACTTTGGTCTATATTGATGCGGGACATAGACAGCCAGCTGATGACCAATCCATTAGTGCAATGGATGGCTGGAAGCATTTGTCTTTGCCTTTGCAATACCACAGAAGCAATGCATGGTCAATGTACAGCAATGACACACCTGTGTGAACAGCCAGGAGACCCCCCCCCCCCCCCCCATGTTATGTTACATAGTTACATAGTTAGTACGGTCGAAAAAAGACATATGTCCATCAAGTTCAACCAGGGAATTAAGGGGTAGGGGTGTGGCGCGATATTGGGGAAGGGATGAGATTTTATATTTCTTCATAAGCATTAATCTTATTTTGTCAATTAGGAACATTCAGCACCCACCCGCTATCAAGGCAGCTGCCTATCATGTCATGCCCTACCTGCACAGGTGTGCTGGCTACTCAAATGATCCAATTAAGGAGGCCATTTAGTCAGCAGCAGCAGAAGTCCTGTGCCTGGACGCTCCAACAGCGGCCAGACACAAGCAGAAGCAGAAGCAGCAGAAGCAGCAGCAGCACCACCTTTTGTTTTTTGGCTGCAGCAGCAGCAAGGCCCACAGGGCTGGCTAGCTGGCTAGCCAGCAAGCAGGTAGCAATGAAAGTAGGAATCTTTCTTTTTAACCCTGTAAGGGGGTGGTGCACTGTACCCGAAGATACTGCCATATCGGGTCAATGCATAGGGCGACGGAAGCAAGCTTCGAAATCGGCCCCCGTTCTCAAAAATCCATTTAATATATGGTCCCCAGATAGGGGACGTATCAGATATTAAACTGATAAGAACAGATACTACACTTGATCTTAGCCAAAAGGCCGAGAAGCGATAACCGTGAAAGGGGCGGGCCCAACAAGGTGCCCTTCATGGGCACTATCACTGCTTGCTGTCAGGGAGGCTGCCAGACAATTTTCCATGCACACTCTGGGCTGGGGGGCAGTCAACCACCAGTACACACAGCAGAACCTAAACCCATACCATTATTGCTAAGCAGCAAGACAGGGGCCCATTGCACTCCCACGGGGCCTTTTTAAATGCAATCCATAACCCGGATTTGCCAGGAACCCTTCTTACTCCTCCTACTTGCATGTGACACTGGGCTTAGGATCTGCATAGGAAACACACACACAAGCACACACCTACCTTTGTTGCCTGCAGATGCCTCCTTGGCTGTCCCCAAACGGTATCAAACCAACACCCACGGGAAGCTGTAAGCATAGAGGACATGCCTGCACCCCATTGGACTTACCTGTGTGGGTTAAATCCGGGTTATTTGACAACCTATGGCGGTGATGGTTCTGCTCAGGCAGAGCAGTGCTGATGCTCCTCATAAAGCTGTCGCTGCTGTGAAGGTTCTAGGTGACATCACAAATCCCTATGGTTACATACACAACAAAGCTGGGTTGTTGTTGTTTACACTCTGCAAGGCCTGTGGAAGTGAGTGACATCATAGCACTGTAGTTCTGAGGGTTCTAGATGGATGCAACAATCTCCTGTTGCTTCTATGAAGGCCATAATAGACGACATCACCAAACAGCTCCATAGTCACATACACAGCAAAGGAGAGATGTTGTTTACACCTAGTGATGTCAGTGGTATTGAGTGACATCACAGCACAGTGCTAAGGCTCCTGGGCCTGGACACAGCAGCGGCTGCAATATCTCAACGGAGAATACGTTTATATATATGTGTGTGTGTGCGCGTATATATATATATATATATATATATATATATATATATATATATATATTTCTCCGCCGAAATCACTTTTAAACCCATTTCCACCTTTTTTTCCCTTCTCTTCCTCTTACTTTTTTTTCACGTTTTTTTACGTTTTTCTCCTTTTCGCCTCTTTTCTGGGCGTATTATTCTTCTTTTTCTTCTTTTTTTTCGTCTAATGCATACCCCATCAGTGCAGCAATGCTTATTCAATACCGCCAGCAGATGGAGACACTGGGGGATAATTTTCTAAGGATTTATACTGATTTTTCCTGTCTGAATTTGTCGCACAGAAAGTTGCAGGCCAAATATGTGTGACATTTCTGCGACTTTAGCTTCTAGAGCATTTTTACAACATTATACATAGGTGCTGAATACATAAAAAGCGACTGTTCAGCGACAGACAAGTCGCATCGGCTGAAAGTAGGCCAGAATGTCAGTCCATGTTGGAGCAGGTTTAGATACAGTCTAAAGTATAGATCTCAAAGTCTGTGCACAGAATTTAGCAAGGGCCTTGCACCTTCTGATGCATCAGGTAGGTGCACAATAGCATAGCCTAACCCTCTGTACTTTGGTCTATATTGATGCGGGACATAGACAGCCAGCTGATGACCAATCCATTAGTGCAATGGATGGCTGGAAGCATTTGTCTTTGCCTTTGCAATACCACAGAAGCAATGCATGGTCAATGTACAGCAATGACACACCTGTGTGAACAGCCAGGAGACCCCCCCCCCCCCCCCCCCCATGTTATGTTACATAGTTACATAGTTAGTACGGTCGAAAAAAGACATATGTCCATCAAGTTCAACCAGGGAATTAAGGGGTAGGGGTGTGGCGCGATATTGGGGAAGGGATGAGATTTTATATTTCTTCATAAGCATTAATCTTATTTTGTCAATTAGGAACATTCAGCACCCACCCGCTATCAAGGCAGCTGCCTATCATGTCATGCCCTACCTGCACAGGTGTGCTGGCTACTCAAATGATCCAATTAAGGAGGCCATTTAGTCAGCAGCAGCAGAAGTCCTGTGCCTGGATGCTCCAACAGCGGCCAGACACAAGCAGAAGCAGAAGCAGCAGAAGCAGCAGCAGCACCACCTTTTGTTTTTTGGCTGCAGCAGCAGCAAGGCCCACAGGGCTGGCTAGCTGGCTAGCCAGCAAGCAGGTAGCAATGAAAGTAGGAATCTTTCTTTTTAACCCTGTAAGGGGGTGGTGCACTGTACCCGAAGATACTGCCATATCGGGTCAATGCATAGGGCGACGGAAGCAAGCTTCGAAATCGGCCCCCGTTCTCAAAAATCCATTTAATATATGGTCCCCAGATAGGGGACGTATCAGATATTAAACTGATAAGAACAGATACTACACTTGATCTTAGCCAAAAGGCCGAGAAGCGATAACCGTGAAAGGGGCGGGCCCAACAAGGTGCCCTTCATGGGCACTATCACTGCTTGCTGTCAGGGAGGCTGCCAGACAATTTTTCCATGCACACTCTGGGCTGGGGGGCAGTCAACCACCAGTACACACAGCAGAACCTAAACCCATACCATTATTGCTAAGCAGCAAGACAGGGGCCCATTGCACTCCCACGGGGCCTTTTTAAATGCAATCCATAACCCGGATTTGCCAGGAACCCTTCTTACTCCTCCTACTTGCATGTGACACTGGGCTTAGGATCTGCATAGGAAACACACACACAAGCACACACCTACCTTTGTTGCCTGCAGATGCCTCCTTGGCTGTCCCCAAACGGTATCAAACCAACACCCACGGGAAGCTGTAAGCATAGAGGACATGCCTGCACCCCATTGGACTTACCTGTGTGGGTTAAATCCGGGTTATTTGACAACCTATGGCGGTGATGGTTCTGCTCAGGCAGAGCAGTGCTGATGCTCCTCATAAAGCTGTCGCTGCTGTGAAGGTTCTAGGTGACATCACAAATCCCTATGGTTACATACACAACAAAGCTGGGTTGTTGTTGTTTACACTCTGCAAGGCCTGTGGAAGTGAGTGACATCATAGCACTGTAGTTCTGAGGGTTCTAGATGGATGCAACAATCTCCTGTTGCTTCTATGAAGGCCATAATAGACGACATCACCAAACAGCTCCATAGTCACATACACAGCAAAGGAGAGATGTTGTTTACACCTAGTGATGTCAGTGGTATTGAGTGACATCACAGCACAGTGCTAAGGCTCCTGGGCCTGGACACAGCAGCGGCTGCAATATCTCAACGGAGAATACGTTTATATATATGTGTGTGTGTGCGCGTATATATATATATATATATATATATATATATATATATATATTTCTCCGCCGAAATCACTTTTAAACCCATTTCCACCTTTTTTTCCCTTCTCTTCCTCTTACTTTTTTTTCACGTTTTTTTACGTTTTTCTCCTTTTCGCCTCTTTTCTGGGCGTATTATTCTTCTTTTTCTTCTTTTTTTCGTCTAATGCATACCCCATCAGTGCAGCAATGCTTATTCAATACCGCCAGCAGATGGAGACACTGGGGGATAATTTTCTAAGGATTTATACTGATTTTTCCTGTCTGAATTTGTCGCACAGAAAGTTGCAGGCCAAATATGTGTGACATTTCTGCGACTTTAGCTTCTAGAGCATTTTTACAACATTATACATAGGTGCTGAATACATAAAAAGCGACTGTTCAGCGACAGACAAGTCGCATCGGCTGAAAGTAGGCCAGAATGTCAGTCCATGTTGGAGCAGGTTTAGATACAGTCTAAAGTATAGATCTCAAAGTCTGTGCACAGAATTTAGCAAGGGCCTCGCACCTTCTGATGCATCAGGTAGGTGCACAATAGCATAGCCTAACCCTCTGTACTTTGGTCTATATTGATGCGGGACATAGACAGCCAGCTGATGACCAATCCATTAGTGCAATGGATGGCTGGAAGCATTTGTCTTTGCCTTTGCAATACCACAGAAGCAATGCATGGTCAATGTACAGCAATGACACACCTGTGTGAACAGCCAGGAGACCCCCCCCCCCCCCCATGTTATGTTACATAGTTACATAGTTAGTACGGTCGAAAAAAGACATATGTCCATCAAGTTCAACCAGGGAATTAAGGGGTAGGGGTGTGGCGCGATATTGGGGAAGGGATGAGATTTTATATTTCTTCATAAGCATTAATCTTATTTTGTCAATTAGGAACATTCAGCACCCACCCCGCTATCAAGGCAGCTGCCTATCATGTCATGCCCTACCTGCACAGGTGTGCTGGCTACTCAAATGATCCAATTAAGGAGGCCATTTAGTCAGCAGCAGCAGAAGTCCTGTGCCTGGATGCTCCAACAGCGGCCAGACACAAGCAGAAGCAGAAGCAGCAGAAGCAGCAGCAGCACCACCTTTTGTTTTTTGGCTGCAGCAGCAGCAAGGCCCACAGGGCTGGCTAGCTGGCTAGCCAGCAAGCAGGTAGCAATGAAAGTAGGAATCTTTCTTTTTAACCCTGTAAGGGGGTGGTGCACTGTACCCGAAGATACTGCCATATCGGGTCAATGCATAGGGCGACGGAAGCAAGCTTCGAAATCGGCCCCCGTTCTCAAAAATCCATTTAATATATGGTCCCCAGATAGGGGACGTATCAGATATTAAACTGATAAGAACAGATACTACACTTGATCTTAGCCAAAAGGCCGAGAAGCGATAACCGTGAAAGGGGCGGGCCCAACAAGGTGCCCTTCATGGGCACTATCACTGCTTGCTGTCAGGGAGGCTGCCAGACAATTTTCCATGCACACTCTGGGCTGGGGGGCAGTCAACCACCAGTACACACAGCAGAACCTAAACCCATACCATTATTGCTAAGCAGCAAGACAGGGGCCCATTGCACTCCCACGGGGCCTTTTTAAATGCAATCCATAACCCGGATTTGCCAGGAACCCTTCTTACTCCTCCTACTTGCATGTGACACTGGGCTTAGGATCTGCATAGGAAACACACACACAAGCACACACCTACCTTTGTTGCCTGCAGATGCCTCCTTGGCTGTCCCCAAACGGTATCAAACCAACACCCACGGGAAGCTGTAAGCATAGAGGACATGCCTGCACCCCATTGGACTTACCTGTGTGGGTTAAATCCGGGTTATTTGACAACCTATGGCGGTGATGGTTCTGCTCAGGCAGAGCAGTGCTGATGCTCCTCATAAAGCTGTCGCTGCTGTGAAGGTTCTAGGTGACATCACAAATCCCTATGGTTACATACACAACAAAGCTGGGTTGTTGTTGTTTACACTCTGCAAGGCCTGTGGAAGTGAGTGACATCATAGCACTGTAGTTCTGAGGGTTCTAGATGGATGCAACAATCTCCTGTTGCTTCTATGAAGGCCATAATAGACGACATCACCAAACAGCTCCATAGTCACATACACAGCAAAGGAGAGATGTTGTTTACACCTAGTGATGTCAGTGGTATTGAGTGACATCACAGCACAGTGCTAAGGCTCCTGGCCTGGACACAGCAGCGGCTGCAATATCTCAACGGAGAATACGTTTATATATATGTGTGTGTGTGCGCGTATATATATATATATATATATATATATATATATATATATATTTCTCCGCCGAAATCACTTTTAAACCCATTTCCACCTTTTTTTCCCTTCTCTTCCTCTTACTTTTTTTTCACGTTTTTTTTACGTTTTTCTCCTTTTCGCCTCTTTTCTGGGCGTATTATTCTTCTTTTCTTCTTTTTTTTCGTCTAATGCATACCCCATCAGTGCAGCAATGCTTATTCAATACCGCCAGCAGATGGAGACACTGGGGGATAATTTTCTAAGGATTTATACTGATTTTTCCTGTCTGAATTTGTCGCACAGAAAGTTGCAGGCCAAATATGTGTGACATTTCTGCGACTTTAGCTTCTAGAGCATTTTTACAACATTATACATAGGTGCTGAATACATAAAAAGCGACTGTTCAGCGACAGACAAGTCGCATCGGCTGAAAGTAGGCCAGAATGTCAGTCCATGTTGGAGCAGGTTTAGATACAGTCTAAAGTATAGATCTCAAAGTCTGTGCACAGAATTTAGCAAGGGCCTCGCACCTTCTGATGCATCAGGTAGGTGCACAATAGCATAGCCTAACCCTCTGTACTTTGGTCTATATTGATGCGGGACATAGACAGCCAGCTGATGACCAATCCATTAGTGCAATGGATGGCTGGAAGCATTTGTCTTTGCCTTTGCAATACCACAGAAGCAATGCATGGTCAATGTACAGCAATGACACACCTGTGTGAACAGCCAGGAGACCCCCCCCCCCCCCCATGTTATGTTACATAGTTACATAGTTAGTACGGTCGAAAAAAGACATATGTCCATCAAGTTCAACCAGGGAATTAAGGGGTAGGGGTGTGGCGCGATATTGGGGAAGGGATGAGATTTTATATTTCTTCATAAGCATTAATCTTATTTTGTCAATTAGGAACATTCAGCACCCACCCGCTATCAAGGCAGCTGCCTATCATGTCATGCCCTACCTGCACAGGTGTGCTGGCTACTCAAATGATCCAATTAAGGAGGCCATTTAGTCAGCAGCAGCAGAAGTCCTGTGCCTGGATGCTCCAACAGCGGCCAGACACAAGCAGAAGCAGAAGCAGCAGAAGCAGCAGCAGCACCACCTTTTGTTTTTTGGCTGCAGCAGCAGCAAGGCCCACAGGGCTGGCTAGCTGGCTAGCCAGCAAGCAGGTAGCAATGAAAGTAGGAATCTTTCTTTTTAACCCTGTAAGGGGGTGGTGCACTGTACCCGAAGATACTGCCATATCGGGTCAATGCATAGGGCGACGGAAGCAAGCTTCGAAATCGGCCCCCGTTCTCAAAAATCCATTTAATATATGGTCCCCAGATAGGGGACGTATCAGATATTAAACTGATAAGAACAGATACTACACTTGATCTTAGCCAAAAGGCCGAGAAGCGATAACCGTGAAAGGGGCGGGCCCAACAAGGTGCCCTTCATGGGCACTATCACTGCTTGCTGTCAGGGAGGCTGCCAGACAATTTTCCATGCACACTCTGGGCTGGGGGGCAGTCAACCACCAGTACACACAGCAGAACCTAAACCCATACCATTATTGCTAAGCAGCAAGACAGGGGCCCATTGCACTCCCACGGGGCCTTTTTAAATGCAATCCATAACCCGGATTTGCCAGGAACCCTTCTTACTCCTCCTACTTGCATGTGACACTGGGCTTAGGATCTGCATAGGAAACACACACACAAGCACACACCTACCTTTGTTGCCTGCAGATGCCTCCTTGGCTGTCCCCAAACGGTATCAAACCAACACCCACGGGAAGCTGTAAGCATAGAGGACATGCCTGCACCCCATTGGACTTACCTGTGTGGGTTAAATCCGGGTTATTTGACAACCTATGGCGGTGATGGTTCTGCTCAGGCAGAGCAGTGCTGATGCTCCTCATAAAGCTGTCGCTGCTGTGAAGGTTCTAGGTGACATCACAAATCCCTATGGTTACATACACAACAAAGCTGGGTTGTTGTTGTTTACACTCTGCAAGGCCTGTGGAAGTGAGTGACATCATAGCACTGTAGTTCTGAGGGTTCTAGATGGATGCAACAATCTCCTGTTGCTTCTATGAAGGCCATAATAGACGACATCACCAAACAGCTCCATAGTCACATACACAGCAAAGGAGAGATGTTGTTATCACATACACAGCAAAGGAGAGATGTTGTTTACACCTAGTGATGTCAGTGGTATTGAGTGACATCACAGCACAGTGCTAAGGCTCCTGGGCCTGGACACAGCAGCGGCTGCAATATCTCAACGGAGAATACGTTTATATATATGTGTGTGTGTGCGCGTATATATATAATATATATATATATATATATATATATATATATATATATTTCTCCGCCGAAATCACTTTTAAACCCATTTCCACCTTTTTTTTCCCTTCTCTTCCTCTTACTTTTTTTTCACGTTTTTTTACGTTTTTCTCCTTTTCGCCTCTTTTCTGGGCGTATTATTCTTCTTTTTCTTCTTTTTTTTCGTCTAATGCATACCCCATCAGTGCAGCAATGCTTATTCAATACCGCCAGCAGATGGAGACACTGGGGGATAATTTTCTAAGGATTTATACTGATTTTTCCTGTCTGAATTTGTCGCACAGAAAGTTGCAGGCCAAATATGTGTGACATTTCTGCGACTTTAGCTTCTAGAGCATTTTTACAACATTATACATAGGTGCTGAATACATAAAAAGCGACTGTTCAGCGACAGACAAGTCGCATCGGCTGAAAGTAGGCCAGAATGTCAGTCCATGTTGGAGCAGGTTTAGATACAGTCTAAAGTATAGATCTCAAAGTCTGTGCACAGAATTTAGCAAGGGCCTCGCACCTTCTGATGCATCAGGTAGGTGCACAATAGCATAGCCTAACCCTCTGTACTTTGGTCTATATTGATGCGGGACATAGACAGCCAGCTGATGACCAATCCATTAGTGCAATGGATGGCTGGAAGCATTTGTCTTTGCCTTTGCAATACCACAGAAGCAATGCATGGTCAATGTACAGCAATGACACACCTGTGTGAACAGCCCAGGAGACCCCCCCCCCCCCATGTTATGTTACATAGTTACATAGTTAGTACGGTCGAAAAAAGACATATGTCCATCAAGTTCAACCAGGGAATTAAGGGGTAGGGGGTGTGGCGCGATATTGGGGAAGGGATGAGATTTTATATTTCTTCATAAGCATTAATCTTATTTTGTCAATTAGGAACATTCAGCACCCACCCGCTATCAAGGCAGCTGCCTATCATGTCATGCCCTACCTGCACAGGTGTGCTGGCTACTCAAATGATCCAATTAAGGAGGCCATTTAGTCAGCAGCAGCAGAAGTCCTGTGCCTGGACGCTCCAACAGCGGCCAGACACAAGCAGAAGCAGAAGCAGCAGAAGCAGCAGCAGCACCACCTTTTGTTTTTTGGCTGCAGCAGCAGCAAGGCCCACAGGGCTGGCTAGCTGGCTAGCCAGCAAGCAGGTAGCAATGAAAGTAGGAATCTTTCTTTTTAACCCTGTAAGGGGGTGGTGCACTGTACCCCGAAGATACTGCCATATCGGGTCAATGCATAGGGCGACGGAAGCAAGCTTCGAAATCGGCCCCCGTTCTCAAAAATCCATTTAATATATGGTCCCCAGATAGGGGACGTATCAGATATTAAACTGATAAGAACAGATACTACACTTGATCTTAGCCAAAAGGCCGAGAAGCGATAACCGTGAAAGGGGCGGGCCCAACAAGGTGCCCTTCATGGGCACTATCACTGCTTGCTGTCAGGGAGGCTGCCAGACAATTTTCCATGCACACTCTGGGCTGGGGGGCAGTCAACCACCAGTACACACAGCAGAACCTAAACCCATACCATTATTGCTAAGCAGCAAGACAGGGGCCCATTGCACTCCCACGGGGCCTTTTTAAATGCAATCCATAACCCGGATTTGCCAGGAACCCTTCTTACTCCTCCTACTTGCATGTGACACTGGGCTTAGGATCTGCATAGGAAACACACACACAAGCACACACCTACCTTTGTTGCCTGCAGATGCCTCCTTGGCTGTCCCCAAACGGTATCAAACCAACACCCACGGGAAGCTGTAAGCATAGAGGACATGCCTGCACCCCATTGGACTTACCTGTGTGGGTTAAATCCGGGTTATTTGACAACCTATGGCGGTGATGGTTCTGCTCAGGCAGAGCAGTGCTGATGCTCCTCATAAAGCTGTCGCTGCTGTGAAGGTTCTAGGTGACATCACAATAATCCCTATGGTTACATACACAACAAAGCTGGGTTGTTGTTGTTTACACTCTGCAACGAATATTCGTCATATATTCGCGAATATTCGCATATTCGTTATATTCCCGTTTTATTTTCGCATATGCGAACATTCGCGCATGCGAAAACTATCATATGTGCATATTAGCATATACAAAATTAACATACGCGAAAATTCGCATATGTGAAAATTCGCATGTGCTAATTTTCGCATATGCGAATTTTCGCATATGCGAATTTTCGCGTGCCAGTCTCACACAGTAGTATTAGAGGCTTCTTTACACCACACAAGCTGGAAGCAGAGAGGGATGATCACTGTGATGTGTACTGTGAAAAAAAAAAAAAAAAAAAAACGAATATTCGTAATTACGAATATATAGCGCTATATTCGCGAAATTCGCGAATTCGCGAATATGCGATATTCGCGAATAATATTCGAATTGCGAATATTCGTGAGCAACACTAATCACAAATCCCTTTGGTTACATACACAACAAAGCTGGGTTGTTGTTGTTTACACTCTGCAAGGCCTGTGGAAGTGAGTGACATCATAGCACTGTAGTTCTGAGGGTTCAAGATGGATGCAACAATCTCCTGTTGCTTCTATGAAGGCCGTAATAGACGACATCACCAAACAGCTCCATAGTCACATACACAGCAAAGGAGAGATGTTGTTTACACCTAGTGATGTCAGTGGTATTGAGTGACATCACAGCACAGTGCTAAGGCTCCTGGGCCTGGACACAGCAGCGGCTGCAATATCTCAACGGAGAATACGTTTATATCTATGTGTGTGTGTGCGCATATATATATATATATATATATATATATATATATATATATATATTCTCCGCCGAAATCACTTTTAAACCCATTTCCACCTTTTTTTCACTTCTCTTCCTCTTACTTTTTTTTCACGTTTTTTTACGTTTTTCTCCTTTTCGCCTCTTTTCTGGGCGTATTATTCTTCTTTTTCTTCTTTTTTTTCGTCTAATGCATACCCCATCAGTGCAGCAATGCTTATTCAATACCGCCAGCAGATGGAGACACTGGGGGATAATTTTCTAAGGATTTATACTGATTTTTCCTGTCTGAATTTGTCGCACAGAAAGTTGCAGGCCAAATATGTGTGACATTTCTGCGACTTTAGCTTCTAGAGCATTTTTACAACATTATACATAGGTGCTGAATACATAAAAAGCGACTGTTCAGCGACAGACAAGTCGCATCGGCTGAAAGTAGGCCAGAATGTCAGTCCATGTTGGAGCAGGTTTAGATACAGTCTAAAGCATAGATCTCAAAGTCTGTGCACAGAATTTAGCAAGGGCCTCGCACCTTCTGATGCATCAGGTAGGTGCACAATAGCATAGCCTAACCCTCTGTACTTTGGTCTATATTGATGCGGGACATAGACAGCCAGCTGATGACCAATCCATTAGTGCAATGGATGGCTGGAAGCATTTGTCTTTGCCTTTGCAATACCACAGAAGCAATGCATGGTCAATGTACAGCAATGACACACCTGTGTGAACAGCCAGGAGACCCCCCCCCCCCCATGTTATGTTACATAGTTACATAGTTAGTACGGTCGAAAAAAGACATATGTCCATCACGTTCAACCAGGGAATTAAGGGGTAGGGGTGTGGCGCGATATTGGGGAAGGGATGAGATTTTATATTTCTTCATAAGCATTAATCTTATTTTGTCAATTAGGAACATTCAGCACCCACCCGCTATCAAGGCAGCTGCCTATCATGTCATGCCCTACCTGCACAGGTGTGCTGGCTACTCAAATGATCCAATTAAGGAGGCCATTTAGTCAGCAGCAGCAGAAGTCCTGTGCCTGGACGCTCCAACAGGGGCCAGACACAAGCAGAAGCAGAAGCAGCAGAAGCAGCAGCAGCACCACCTTTTGTTTTTTGGCTGCAGCAGCAGCAAGGCCCACAGGGCTGGCTAGCTGGCTAGCCAGCAAGCAGGTAGCAATGAAAGTAGGAATCTTTCTTTTTAACCCTGTAAGGGGGTGGTGCACTGTACCCGAAGATACTGCCATATCGGGTCAATGCATAGGGCGACGGAAGCAAGCTTCGAAATCGGCCCCCGTTCTCAAAAATCCATTTAATATATGGTCCCCAGATAGGGGACGTATCAGATATTAAACTGATAAGAACAGATACTACACTTGATCTTAGCCAAAAGGCCGAGAAGCGATAACCGTGAAAGGGGCGGGCCCAACAAGGTCCCCTTCATGGGCACTATCACTGCTTGCTGTCAGGGAGGCTGCCAGACAATTTTCCATGCACACTCTGGGCTGGGGGGCAGTCAACCACCAGTACACACAGCAGAACCTAAACCCATACCATTATTGCTAAGCAGCAAGACAGGGGCCCATTGCACTCCCACGGGGCCTTTTTAAATGCAATCCATAACCCGGATTTGCCAGGAACCCTTCTTACTCCTCCTACTTGCATGTGACACTGGGCTTAGGATCTGCATAGGAAACACACACACAAGCACACACCTACCTTTGTTGCCTGCAGATGCCTCCTTGGCTGTCCCCAAACGGTATCAAACCAACACCCACGGGAAGCTGTAAGCATAGAGGACATGCCTGCACCCCATTGGACTTACCTGTGTGGGTTAAATCCGGGTTATTTGACAACCTATGGCGGTGATGGTTCTGCTCAGGCAGAGCAGTGCTGATGCTCCTCATAAAGCTGTCGCTGCTGTGAAGGTTCTAGGTGACATCACAAATCCCTTTGGTTACATACACAACAAAGCTGGGTTGTTGTTGTTTACACTCTGCAAGGCCTGTGGAAGTGAGTGACATCATAGCACTGTAGTTCTGAGGGTTCAAGATGGATGCAACAATCTCCTGTTGCTTCTATGAAGGCCGTAATAGACGACATCACCAAACAGCTCCATAGTCACATACACAGCAAAGGAGAGATGTTGTTTACACCTAGTGATGTCAGTGGTATTGAGTGACATCACAGCACAGTGCTAAGGCTCCTGGGCCTGGACACAGCAGCGGCTGCAATATCTCAACGGAGAATACGTTTATATCTATGTGTGTGTGTGCGCATATATATATATATATATATATATATATATATATATATATTTCTCCGCCGAAATCACTTTTAAACCCATTTCCACCTTTTTTTCCCTTCTCTTCCTCTTACTTTTTTTTCACGTTTTTTTACGTTTTTCTCCTTTTCGCCTCTTTTCTGGGCGTATTATTCTTCTTTTTCTTCTTTTTTTTCGTCTAATGCATACCCCATCAGTGCAGCAATGCTTATTCAATACCGCCAGCAGATGGAGACACTGGGGGATAATTTTCTAAGGATTTATACTGATTTTTCCTGTCTGAATTTGTCGCACAGAAAGTTGCAGGCCAAATATGTGTGACATTTCTGCGACTTTAGCTTCTAGAGCATTTTTACAACATTATACATAGGTGCTGAATACATAAAAAGCGACTGTTCAGCGACAGACAAGTCGCATCGGCTGAAAGTAGGCCAGAATGTCAGTCCATGTTGGAGCAGGTTTAGATACAGTCTAAAGCATAGATCTCAAAGTCTGTGCACCGAATTTAGCAAGGGCCTCGCACCTTCTGATGCATCAGGTAGGTGCACAATAGCATAGCCTAACCCTCTGTACTTTGGTCTATATTGATGCGGGACATAGACAGCCAGCTGATGACCAATCCATTAGTGCAATGGATGGCTGGAAGCATTTGTCTTTGCCTTTGCAATACCACAGAAGCAATGCATGGTCAATGTACAGCAATGACACACCTGTGTGAACAGCCAGGAGACCCCCCCCCCCCCCCCCCCCCATGTTATGTTACATAGTTACATAGTTAGTACGGTCGAAAAAAGACATATGTCCATCACGTTCAACCAGGGAATTAAGGGGTAGGGGTGTGGCGCGATATTGGGGAAGGGATGAGATTTTATATTTCTTCATAAGCATTAATCTTATTTTGTCAATTAGGAACATTCAGCACCCACCCGCTATCAAGGCAGCTGCCTATCATGTCATGCCCTACCTGCACAGGTGTGCTGGCTACTCAAATGATCCAATTAAGGAGGCCATTTAGTCAGCAGCAGCAGAAGTCCTGTGCCTGGACGCTCCAACAGGGGCCAGACACAAGCAGAAGCAGAAGCAGCAGAAGCAGCAGCAGCACCACCTTTTGTTTTTTGGCTGCAGCAGCAGCAAGGCCCACAGGGCTGGCTAGCTGGCTAGCCAGCAAGCAGGTAGCAATGAAAGTAGGAATCTTTCTTTTTAACCCTGTAAGGGGGTGGTGCACTGTACCCGAAGATACTGCCATATCGGGTCAATGCATAGGGCGACGGAAGCAAGCTTCGAAATCGGCCCCCGTTCTCAAAAATCCATTTAATATATGGTCCCCAGATAGGGGACGTATCAGATATTAAACTGATAAGAACAGATACTACACTTGATCTTAGCCAAAAGGCCGAGAAGCGATAACCGTGAAAGGGGCGGGCCCAACAAGGTCCCCTTCATGGGCACTATCACTGCTTGCTGTCAGGGAGGCTGCCAGACAATTTTCCATGCACACTCTGGGCTGGGGGGCAGTCAACCACCAGTACACACAGCAGAACCTAAACCCATACCATTATTGCTAAGCAGCAAGACAGGGGCCCATTGCACTCCCACGGGGCCTTTTTAAATGCAATCCATAACCCGGATTTGCCAGGAACCCTTCTTACTCCTCCTACTTGCATGTGACACTGGGCTTAGGATCTGCATAGGAAACACACACACAAGCACACACCTACCTTTGTTGCCTGCAGATGCCTCCTTGGCTGTCCCCAAACGGTATCAAACCAACACCCACGGGAAGCTGTAAGCATAGAGGACATGCCTGCACCCCATTGGACTTACCTGTGTGGGTTAAATCCGGGTTATTTGACAACCTATGGCGGTGATGGTTCTGCTCAGGCAGAGCAGTGCTGATGCTCCTCATAAAGCTGTCGCTGCTGTGAAGGTTCTAGGTGACATCACAAATCCCTTTGGTTACATACACAACAAAGCTGGGTTGTTGTTGTTTACACTCTGCAAGGCCTGTGGAAGTGAGTGACATCATAGCACTGTAGTTCTGAGGGTTCAAGATGGATGCAACAATCTCCTGTTGCTTCTATGAAGGCCGTAATAGACGACATCACCAAACAGCTCCATAGTCACATACACAGCAAAGGAGAGATGTTGTTTACACCTAGTGATGTCAGTGGTATTGAGTGACATCACAGCACAGTGCTAAGGCTCCTGGGCCTGGACACAGCAGCGGCTGCAATATCTCAACGGAGAATACGTTTATATCTATGTGTGTGTGTGCGCATATATATATATATATATATATATATATATATATATATATATATATATATATATATTCTCCGCCGAAATCACTTTTAAACCCATTTCCACCTTTTTTTCCCTTCTCTTCCTCTTACTTTTTTTTCACGTTTTTTTACGTTTTTCTCCTTTTCGCCTCTTTTCTGGGCGTATTATTCTTCTTTTTCTTCTTTTTTTTCGTCTAATGCATACCCCATCAGTGCAGCAATGCTTATTCAATACCGCCAGCAGATGGAGACACTGGGGGATAATTTTCTAAGGATTTATACTGATTTTTCCTGTCTGAATTTGTCGCACAGAAAGTTGCAGGCCAAATATGTGTGACATTTCTGCGACTTTAGCTTCTAGAGCATTTTTACAACATTATACATAGGTGCTGAATACATAAAAAGCGACTGTTCAGCGACAGACAAGTCGCATCGGCTGAAAGTAGGCCAGAATGTCAGTCCATGTGGAGCAGGTTTAGATACAGTCTAAAGCATAGATCTCAAAGTCTGTGCACAGAATTTAGCAAGGGCCTCGCACCTTCTGATGCATCAGGTAGGTGCACAATAGCATAGCCTAACCCTCTGTACTTTGGTCTATATTGATGCGGGACATAGACAGCCAGCTGATGACCAATCCATTAGTGCAATGGATGGCTGGAAGCATTTGTCTTTGCCTTTGCAATACCACAGAAGCAATGCATGGTCAATGTACAGCAATGACACACCTGTGTGAACAGCCAGGAGACCCCCCCCCCCCATGTTATGTTACATAGTTACATAGTTAGTACGGTCGAAAAAAGACATATGTCCATCACGTTCAACCAGGGAATTAAGGGGTAGGGGTGTGGCGCGATATTGGGGAAGGGATGAGATTTTATATTTCTTCATAAGCATTAATCTTATTTTGTCAATTAGGAACATTCAGCACCCACCCGCTATCAAGGCAGCTGCCTATCATGTCATGCCCTACCTGCACAGGTGTGCTGGCTACTCAAATGATCCAATTAAGGAGGCCATTTAGTCAGCAGCAGCAGAAGTCCTGTGCCTGGACGCTCCAACAGGGGCCAGACACAAGCAGAAGCAGAAGCAGCAGAAGCAGCAGCAGCACCACCTTTTGTTTTTTGGCTGCAGCAGCAGCAAGGCCCACAGGGCTGGCTAGCTGGCTAGCCAGCAAGCAGGTAGCAATGAAAGTAGGAATCTTTCTTTTTAACCCTGTAAGGGGGTGGTGCACTGTACCCGAAGATACTGCCATATCGGGTCAATGCATAGGGCGACGGAAGCAAGCTTCGAAATCGGCCCCCGTTCTCAAAAATCCATTTAATATATGGTCCCCAGATAGGGGACGTATCAGATATTAAACTGATAAGAACAGATACTACACTTGATCTTAGCCAAAAGGCCGAGAAGCGATAACCGTGAAAGGGGCGGGCCCAACAAGGTCCCCTTCATGGGCACTATCACTGCTTGCTGTCAGGGAGGCTGCCAGACAATTTTCCATGCACACTCTGGGCTGGGGGGCAGTCAACCACCAGTACACACAGCAGAACCTAAACCCATACCATTATTGCTAAGCAGCAAGACAGGGGCCCATTGCACTCCCACGGGGCCTTTTTAAATGCAATCCATAACCCGGATTTGCCAGGAACCCTTCTTACTCCTCCTACTTGCATGTGACACTGGGCTTAGGATCTGCATAGGAAACACACACACAAGCACACACCTACCTTTGTTGCCTGCAGATGCCTCCTTGGCTGTCCCCAAACGGTATCAAACCAACACCCACGGGAAGCTGTAAGCATAGAGGACATGCCTGCACCCCATTGGACTTACCTGTGTGGGTTAAATCCGGGTTATTTGACAACCTATGGCGGTGATGGTTCTGCTCAGGCAGAGCAGTGCTGATGCTCCTCATAAAGCTGTCGCTGCTGTGAAGGTTCTAGGTGACATCACAAATCCCTTTGGTTACATACACAACAAAGCTGGGTTGTTGTTGTTTACACTCTGCAAGGCCTGTGGAAGTGAGTGACATCATAGCACTGTAGTTCTGAGGGTTCAAGATGGATGCAACAATCTCCTGTTGCTTCTATGAAGGCCGTAATAGACGACATCACCAAACAGCTCCATAGTCACATACACAGCAAAGGAGAGATGTTGTTTACACCTAGTGATGTCAGTGGTATTGAGTGACATCACAGCACAGTGCTAAGGCTCCTGGGCCTGGACACAGCAGCGGCTGCAATATCTCAACGGAGAATACGTTTATATCTATGTGTGTGTGTGCGCATATATATATATATATATATATATATATATATATATATATATTTCTCCGCCGAAATCACTTTTAAACCCATTTCCACCTTTTTTTCCCTTCTCTTCCTCTTACTTTTTTTTCACGTTTTTTTACGTTTTTCTCCTTTTCGCCTCTTTTCTGGGCGTATTATTCTTCTTTTTCTTCTTTTTTTTCGTCTAATGCATACCCCATCAGTGCAGCAATGCTTATTCAATACCGCCAGCAGATGGAGACACTGGGGATAATTTTCTAAGGATTTATACTGATTTTTCCTGTCTGAATTTGTCGCACAGAAAGTTGCAGGCCAAATATGTGTGACATTTCTGCGACTTTAGCTTCTAGAGCATTTTTACAACATTATACATAGGTGCTGAATACATAAAAAGCGACTGTTCAGCGACAGACAAGTCGCATCGGCTGAAAGTAGGCCAGAATGTCAGTCCATGTTGGAGCAGGTTTAGATACAGTCTAAAGCATAGATCTCAAAGTCTGTGCACAGAATTTAGCAAGGGCCTCGCACCTTCTGATGCATCAGGTAGGTGCACAATAGCATAGCCTAACCCTCTGTACTTTGGTCTATATTGATGCGGGACATAGACAGCCAGCTGATGACCAATCCATTAGTGCAATGGATGGCTGGAAGCATTTGTCTTTGCCTTTGCAATACCACAGAAGCAATGCATGGTCAATGTACAGCAATGACACACCTGTGTGAACAGCCAGGAGACCCCCCCCCCCCCATGTTATGTTACATAGTTACATAGTTAGTACGGTCGAAAAAAGACATATGTCCATCACGTTCAACCAGGGAATTAAGGGGTAGGGGTGTGGCGCGATATTGGGGAAGGGATGAGATTTTATATTTCTTCATAAGCATTAATCTTATTTTGTCAATTAGGAACATTCAGCACCCACCCGCTATCAAGGCAGCTGCCTATCATGTCATGCCCTACCTGCACAGGTGTGCTGGCTACTCAAATGATCCAATTAAGGAGGCCATTTAGTCAGCAGCAGCAGAAGTCCTGTGCCTGGACGCTCCAACAGGGGCCAGACACAAGCAGAAGCAGAAGCAGCAGAAGCAGCAGCAGCACCACCTTTTGTTTTTTGGCTGCAGCAGCAGCAAGGCCCACAGGGCTGGCTAGCTGGCTAGCCAGCAAGCAGGTTGCAATGAAAGTAGGAATCTTTCTTTTTAACCCTGTAAGGGGGTGGTGCACTGTACCCGAAGATACTGCCATATCGGGTCAATGCATAGGGCGACGGAAGCAAGCTTCGAAATCGGCCCCCGTTCTCAAAAATCCATTTAATATATGGTCCCCAGATAGGGGACGTATCAGATATTAAACTGATAAGAACAGATACTACACTTGATCTTAGCCAAAAGGCCGAGAAGCGATAACCGTGAAAGGGGCGGGCCCAACAAGGTCCCCTTCATGGGCACTATCACTGCTTGCTGTCAGGGAGGCTGCCAGACAATTTTCCATGCACACTCTGGGCTGGGGGGCAGTCAACCACCAGTACACACAGCAGAACCTAAACCCATACCATTATTGCTAAGCAGCAAGACAGGGGCCCATTGCACTCCCACGGGGCCTTTTTAAATGCAATCCATAACCCGGATTTGCCAGGAACCCTTCTTACTCCTCCTACTTGCATGTGACACTGGGCTTAGGATCTGCATAGGAAACACACACACAAGCACACACCTACCTTTGTTGCCTGCAGATGCCTCCTTGGCTGTCCCCAAACGGTATCAAACCAACACCCACGGGAAGCTGTAAGCATAGAGGACATGCCTGCACCCCATTGGACTTACCTGTGTGGGTTAAATCCGGGTTATTTGACAACCTATGGCGGTGATGGTTCTGCTCAGGCAGAGCAGTGCTGATGCTCCTCATAAAGCTGTCGCTGCTGTGAAGGTTCTAGGTGACATCACAAATCCCTTTGGTTACATACACAACAAAGCTGGGTTGTTGTTGTTTACACTCTGCAAGGCCTGTGGAAGTGAGTGACATCATAGCACTGTAGTTCTGAGGGTTCAAGATGGATGCAACAATCTCCTGTTGCTTCTATGAAGGCCGTAATAGACGACATCACCAAACAGCTCCATAGTCACATACACAGCAAAGGAGAGATGTTGTTTACACCTAGTGATGTCAGTGGTATTGAGTGACATCACAGCACAGTGCTAAGGCTCCTGGGCCTGGACACAGCAGCGGCTGCAATATCTCAACGGAGAATACGTTTATATCTATGTGTGTGTGTGCGCATATATATATATATATATATATATATATATATATATATATATATATTTCTCCGCCGAAATCACTTTTAAACCCATTTCCACCTTTTTTTCCCTTCTCTTCCTCTTACTTTTTTTTCACGTTTTTTTACGTTTTTCTCCTTTTCGCCTCTTTTCTGGGCGTATTATTCTTCTTTTTCTTCTTTTTTTTCGTCTAATGCATACCCCATCAGTGCAGCAATGCTTATTCAATACCGCCAGCAGATGGAGACACTGGGGGATAATTTTCTAAGGATTTATACTGATTTTTCCTGTCTGAATTTGTCGCACAGAAAGTTGCAGGCCAAATATGTGTGACATTTCTGCGACTTTAGCTTCTAGAGCATTTTTACAACATTATACATAGGTGCTGAATACATAAAAAGCGACTGTTCAGCGACAGACAAGTCGCATCGGCTGAAAGTAGGCCAGAATGTCAGTCCATGTTGGAGCAGGTTTAGATACAGTCTAAAGCATAGATCTCAAAGTCTGTGCACAGAATTTAGCAAGGGCCTCGCACCTTCTGATGCATCAGGTAGGTGCACAATAGCATAGCCTAACCCTCTGTACTTTGGTCTATATTGATGCGGGACATAGACAGCCAGCTGATGACCAATCCATTAGTGCAATGGATGGCTGGAAGCATTTGTCTTTGCCTTTGCAATACCACAGAAGCAATGCATGGTCAATGTACAGCAATGACACACCTGTGTGAACAGCCAGGAGACCCCCCCCCCCCCCCCCCCCCATGTTATGTTACATAGTTACATAGTTAGTACGGTCGAAAAAAGACATATGTCCATCACGTTCAACCAGGGAATTAAGGGGTAGGGGTGTGGCGCGATATTGGGGAAGGGATGAGATTTTATATTTCTTCATAAGCATTAATCTTATTTTGTCAATTAGGAACATTCAGCACCCACCCGCTATCAAGGCAGCTGCCTATCATGTCATGCCCTACCTGCACAGGTGTGCTGGCTACTCAAATGATCCAATTAAGGAGGCCATTTAGTCAGCAGCAGCAGAAGTCCTGTGCCTGGACGCTCCAACAGCGGCCAGACACAAGCAGAAGCAGCAGAAGCAGCAGCAGCAGCACCACCTTTTGTTTTTTGGCTGCAGCAGCAGCAAGGCCCACAGGGCTGGCTAGCTGGCTAGCCAGCAAGCAGGTAGCAATGAAAGTAGGAATCTTTCTTTTTAACCCTGTAAGGGGGTGGTGCACTGTACCCGAAGATACTGCCATATCGGGTCAATGCATAGGGCGACGGAAGCAAGCTTCGAAATCGGCCCCCGTTCTCAAAAATCCATTTAATATATGGTCCCCAGATAGGGGACGTATCAGATATTAAACTGATAAGAACAGATACTACACTTGATCTTAGCCAAAAGGCCGAGAAGCGATAACCGTGAAAGGGGCGGGCCCAACAAGGTCCCCTTCATGGGCACTATCACTGCTTGCTGTCAGGGAGGCTGCCAGACAATTTTCCATGCACACTCTGGGCTGGGGGGCAGTCAACCACCAGTACACACAGCAGAACCTAAACCCATACCATTATTGCTAAGCAGCAAGACAGGGGCCCATTGCACTCCCACGGGGCCTTTTTAAATGCAATCCATAACCCGGATTTGCCAGGAACCCTTCTTACTCCTCCTACTTGCATGTGACACTGGGCTTAGGATCTGCATAGGAAACACACACACAAGCACACACCTACCTTTGTTGCCTGCAGATGCCTCCTTGGCTGTCCCCAAACGGTATCAAACCAACACCCACGGGAAGCTGTAAGCATAGAGGACATGCCTGCACCCCATTGGACTTACCTGTGTGGGTTAAATCCGGGTTATTTGACAACCTATGGCGGTGATGGTTCTGCTCAGGCAGAGCAGTGCTGATGCTCCTCATAAAGCTGTCGCTGCTGTGAAGGTTCTAGGTGACATCACAAATCCCTTTGGTTACATACACAACAAAGCTGGGTTGTTGTTGTTTACACTCTGCAAGGCCTGTGGAAGTGAGTGACATCATAGCACTGTAGTTCTGAGGGTTCAAGATGGATGCAACAATCTCCTGTTGCTTCTATGAAGGCCGTAATAGACGACATCACCAAACAGCTCCATAGTCACATACACAGCAAAGGAGAGATGTTGTTTACACCTAGTGATGTCAGTGGTATTGAGTGACATCACAGCACAGTGCTAAGGCTCCTGGGCCTGGACACAGCAGCGGCTGCAATATCTCAACGGAGAATACGTTTATATCTATGTGTGTGTGTGCGCATATATATATATATATATATATATATATATATATATATATATATATTTCTCCGCCGAAATCACTTTTAAACCCATTTCCACCTTTTTTTCCCTTCTCTTCCTCTTACTTTTTTTTCACGTTTTTTTACGTTTTTCTCCTTTTCGCCTCTTTTCTGGGCGTATTATTCTTCTTTTTCTTCTTTTTTTTCGTCTAATGCATACCCCATCAGTGCAGCAATGCTTATTCAATACCGCCAGCAGATGGAGACACTGGGGGATAATTTTCTAAGGATTTATACTGATTTTTCCTGTCTGAATTTGTCGCACAGAAAGTTGCAGGCCAAATATGTGTGACATTTCTGCGACTTTAGCTTCTAGAGCATTTTTACAACATTATACATAGGTGCTGAATACATAAAAAGCGACTGTTCAGCGACAGACAAGTCGCATCGGCTGAAAGTAGGCCAGAATGTCAGTCCATGTTGGAGCAGGTTTAGATACAGTCTAAAGCATAGATCTCAAAGTCTGTGCACAGAATTTAGCAAGGGCCTCGCACCTTCTGATGCATCAGGTAGGTGCACAATAGCATAGCCTAACCCTCTGTACTTTGGTCTATATTGATGCGGGACATAGACAGCCAGCTGATGACCAATCCATTAGTGCAATGGATGGCTGGAAGCATTTGTCTTTGCCTTTGCAATACCACAGAAGCAATGCATGGTCAATGTACAGCAATGACACACCTGTGTGAACAGCCAGGAGACCCCCCCCCCCCCCCCCCCCCATGTTATGTTACATAGTTACATAGTTAGTACGGTCGAAAAAAGACATATGTCCATCACGTTCAACCAGGGAATTAAGGGGTAGGGGTGTGGCGCGATATTGGGGAAGGGATGAGATTTTATATTTCTTCATAAGCATTAATCTTATTTTGTCAATTAGGAACATTCAGCACCCACCCGCTATCAAGGCAGCTGCCTATCATGTCATGCCCTACCTGCACAGGTGTGCTGGCTACTCAAATGATCCAATTAAGGAGGCCATTTAGTCAGCAGCAGCAGAAGTCCTGTGCCTGGACGCTCCAACAGGGGCCAGACACAAGCAGAAGCAGAAGCAGCAGAAGCAGCAGCAGCACCACCTTTTGTTTTTTGGCTGCAGCAGCAGCAAGGCCCACAGGGCTGGCTAGCTGGCTAGCCAGCAAGCAGGTAGCAATGAAAGTAGGAATCTTTCTTTTTAACCCTGTAAGGGGGTGGTGCACTGTACCCGAAGATACTGCCATATCGGGTCAATGCATAGGGCGACGGAAGCAAGCTTCGAAATCGGCCCCCGTTCTCAAAAATCCATTTAATATATGGTCCCCAGATAGGGGACGTATCAGATATTAAACTGATAAGAACAGATACTACACTTGATCTTAGCCAAAAGGCCGAGAAGCGATAACCGTGAAAGGGGCGGGCCCAACAAGGTCCCCTTCATGGGCACTATCACTGCTTGCTGTCAGGGAGGCTGCCAGACAATTTTCCATGCACACTCTGGGCTGGGGGGCAGTCAACCACCAGTACACACAGCAGAACCTAAACCCATACCATTATTGCTAAGCAGCAAGACAGGGGCCCATTGCACTCCCACGGGGCCTTTTTAAATGCAATCCATAACCCGGATTTGC
Source organism: Hyla sarda (assembly GCF_029499605.1). NCBI lineage: Eukaryota > Metazoa > Chordata > Amphibia > Anura > Hylidae > Hyla > Hyla sarda. The sequence goes on from NW_026610866.1 coordinate 38,245, forward strand.
CAGGAACCCTTCTTACTCCTCCTACTTGCATGTGACACTGGGCTTAGGATCTGCATAGGAAACACACACACAAGCACACACCTACCTTTGTTGCCTGCAGATGCCTCCTTGGCTGTCCCCAAACGGTATCAAACCAACACCCACGGGAAGCTGTAAGCATAGAGGACATGCCTGCACCCCATTGGACTTACCTGTGTGGGTTAAATCCGGGTTATTTGACAACCTATGGCGGTGATGGTTCTGCTCAGGCAGAGCAGTGCTGATGCTCCTCATAAAGCTGTCGCTGCTGTGAAGGTTCTAGGTGACATCACAAATCCCTTTGGTTACATACACAACAAAGCTGGGTTGTTGTTGTTTACACTCTGCAAGGCCTGTGGAAGTGAGTGACATCATAGCACTGTAGTTCTGAGGGTTCAAGATGGATGCAACAATCTCCTGTTGCTTCTATGAAGGCCGTAATAGACGACATCACCAAACAGCTCCATAGTCACATACACAGCAAAGGAGAGATGTTGTTTACACCTAGTGATGTCAGTGGTATTGAGTGACATCACAGCACAGTGCTAAGGCTCCTGGGCCCTGGACACAGCAGCGGCTGCAATATCTCAACGGAGAATACGTTTATATCTATGTGTGTGTGTGCGCATATATATATATATATATATATATATATATATATATATATATTTCTCCGCCGAAATCACTTTTAAAACCCATTTCCACCTTTTTTTTCCCTTCTCTTCCTCTTACTTTTTTTTCACGTTTTTTTACGTTTTTCTCCTTTTCGCCTCTTTTCTGGGCGTATTATTCTTCTTTTTCTTCTTTTTTTTCGTCTAATGCATACCCCATCAGTGCAGCAATGCTTATTCAATACCGCCAGCAGATGGAGACACTGGGGGATAATTTTCTAAGGATTTATACTGATTTTTCCTGTCTGAATTTGTCGCACAGAAAGTTGCAGGCCAAATATGTGTGACATTTCTGCGACTTTAGCTTCTAGAGCATTTTTACAACATTATACATAGGTGCTGAATACATAAAAAGCGACTGTTCAGCGACAGACAAGTCGCATCGGCTGAAAGTAGGCCAGAATGTCAGTCCATGTTGGAGCAGGTTTAGATACAGTCTAAAGCATAGATCTCAAAGTCTGTGCACAGAATTTAGCAAGGGCCTCGCACCTTCTGATGCATCAGGTAGGTGCACAATAGCATAGCCTAACCCTCTGTACTTTGGTCTATATTGATGCGGGACATAGACAGCCAGCTGATGACCAATCCATTAGTGCAATGGATGGCTGGAAGCATTTGTCTTTGCCTTTGCAATACCACAGAAGCAATGCATGGTCAATGTACAGCAATGACACACCTGTGTGAACAGCCAGGAGACCCCCCCCCCCCCCCCCCCATGTTATGTTACATAGTTACATAGTTAGTACGGTCGAAAAAAGACATATGTCCATCACGTTCAACCAGGGAATTAAGGGGTAGGGGTGTGGCGCGATATTGGGGAAGGGATGAGATTTTATATTTCTTCATAAGCATTAATCTTATTTTGTCAATTAGGAACATTCAGCACCCACCCGCTATCAAGGCAGCTGCCTATCATGTCATGCCCTACCTGCACAGGTGTGCTGGCTACTCAAATGATCCAATTAAGGAGGCCATTTAGTCAGCAGCAGCAGAAGTCCTGTGCCTGGACGCTCCAACAGGGGCCAGACACAAGCAGAAGCAGAAGCAGCAGAAGCAGCAGCAGCACCACCTTTTGTTTTTTGGCTGCAGCAGCAGCAAGGCCCACAGGGCTGGCTAGCTGGCTAGCCAGCAAGCAGGTAGCAATGAAAGTAGGAATCTTTCTTTTTAACCCTGTAAGGGGGTGGTGCACTGTACCCGAAGATACTGCCATATCGGGTCAATGCATAGGGCGACGGAAGCAAGCTTCGAAATCGGCCCCCGTTCTCAAAAATCCATTTAATATATGGTCCCCAGATAGGGGACGTATCAGATATTAAACTGATAAGAACAGATACTACACTTGATCTTAGCCAAAAGGCCGAGAAGCGATAACCGTGAAAGGGGCGGGCCCAACAAGGTCCCCTTCATGGGCACTATCACTGCTTGCTGTCAGGGAGGCTGCCAGACAATTTTCCATGCACACTTCTGGGCTGGGGGGCAGTCAACCACCAGTACACACAGCAGAACCTAAACCCATACCATTATTGCTAAGCAGCAAGACAGGGGCCCATTGCACTCCCACGGGGCCTTTTTAAAATGCAATCCATAACCCGGATTTGCCAGGAACCCTTCTTACTCCTCCTACTTGCATGTGACACTGGGCTTAGGATCTGCATAGGAAACACACACACACAAGCACACACCTACCTTTGTTGCCTGCAGATGCCTCCTTGGCTGTCCCCAAACGGTATCAAACCAACACCCACGGGAAGCTGTAAGCATAGAGGACATGCCTGCACCCCATTGGACTTACCTGTGTGGGTTAAATCCGGGTTATTTGACAACCTATGGCGGTGATGGTTCTGCTCAGGCAGAGCAGTGCTGATGCTCCTCATAAAGCTGTCGCTGCTGTGAAGGTTCTAGGTGACATCACAAATCCCTTTGGTTACATACACAACAAAGCTGGTTGTTGTTGTTTACACTCTGCAAGGCCTGTGGAAGTGAGTGACATCATAGCACTGTAGTTCTGAGGGTTCAAGATGGATGCAACAATCTCCTGTTGCTTCTATGAAGGCCGTAATAGACGACATCACCAAACAGCTCCATAGTCACATACACAGCAAAGGAGAGATGTTGTTTACACCTAGTGATGTCAGTGGTATTGAGTGACATCACAGCACAGTGCTAAGGCTCCTGGGCCTGGACACAGCAGCGGCTGCAATATCTCAACGGAGAATACGTTTATATCTATGTGTGTGTGTGCGCATATATATATATATATATATATATATATATATATATATATATATATATATATATATATATTTCTCCGCCGAAATCACTTTTAAAACCCATTTCCACCTTTTTTTCCCTTCTCTTCCTCTTACTTTTTTTTCACGTTTTTTTACGTTTTTCTCCTTTTCGCCTCTTTTCTGGGCGTATTATTCTTCTTTTTCTTCTTTTTTTTCGTCTAATGCATTACCCCATCAGTGCAGCAATGCTTATTCAATACCGCCAGCAGATGGAGACACTGGGGGATAATTTTCTAAGGATTTATACTGATTTTTCCTGTCTGAATTTGTCGCACAGAAAGTTGCAGGCCAAATATGTGTGACATTTCTGCGACTTTAGCTTCTAGAGCATTTTTACAACATTATACATAGGTGCTGAATACATAAAAAGCGACTGTTCAGCGACAGACAAGTCGCATCGGCTGAAAGTAGGCCAGAATGTCAGTCCATGTTGGAGCAGGTTTAGATACAGTCTAAAGCATAGATCTCAAAGTCTGTGCACAGAATTTAGCAAGGGCCTCGCACCTTCTGATGCATCAGGTAGGTGCTGTACTTTGGTCTATATTGATGCGGGACATAGACAGCCAGCTGATGACCAATCCATTAGTGCAATGGATGGCTGGAAGCATTTGTCTTTGCCTTTGCAATACCACAGAAGCAATGCATGGTCAATGTACAGCAATGACACACCTGTGTGAACAGCCAGGAGACCCCCCCCCATGTTATGTTACATAGTTACATAGTTAGTACGGTCGAAAAAAGACATATGTCCATCACGTTCAACCAGGGAATTAAGGGGTAGGGGTGTGGCGCGATATTGGGGAAGGGATGAGATTTTATATTTCTTCATAAGCATTAATCTTATTTTGTCAATTAGGAACATTCAGCACCCACCCGCTATCAAGGCAGCTGCCTATCATGTCATGCCCTACCTGCACAGGTGTGCTGGCTACTCAAATGATCCAATTAAGGAGGCCATTTAGTCAGCAGCAGCAGAAGTCCTGTGCCTGGACGCTCCAACAGGGGCCAGACACAAGCAGAAGCAGAAGCAGCAGCACCACCTTTTGTTTTTTGGCTGCAGCAGCAGCAAGGCCCACAGGGCTGGCTAGCTGGCTAGCCAGCAAGCAGGTAGCAATGAAAGTAGGAATCTTTCTTTTTAACCCTGTAAGGGGGTGGTGCACTGTACCCGAAGATACTGCCATATCGGGTCAATGCATAGGGCGACGGAAGCAAGCTTCGAAATCGGCCCCCGTTCTCAAAAATCCATTTAATATATGGTCCCCAGATAGGGGACGTATCAGATATTAAACTGATAAGAACAGATACTACACTTGATCTTAGCCAAAAGGCCGAGAAGCGATAACCGTGAAAGGGGCGGGCCCAACAAGGTCCCCTTCATGGGCACTATCACTGCTTGCTGTCAGGGAGGCTGCCAGACAATTTTCCATGCACACTCTGGGCTGGGGGGCAGTCAACCACCAGTACACACAGCAGAACCTAAACCCATACCATTATTGCTAAGCAGCAAGACAGGGGCCCATTGCACTCCCACGGGGCCTTTTTAAATGCAATCCATAACCCGGATTTGCCAGGAACCCTTCTTACTCCTCCTACTTGCATGTGACACTGGGCTTAGGATCTGCATAGGAAACACACACACAAGCACACACCTACCTTTGTTGCCTGCAGATGCCTCCTTGGCTGTCCCCAAACGGTATCAAACCAACACCCACGGGAAGCTGTAAGCATAGAGGACATGCCTGCACCCCATTGGACTTACCTGTGTGGGTTAAATCCGGGTTATTTGACAACCTATGGCGGTGATGGTTCTGCTCAGGCAGAGCAGTGCTGATGCTCCTCATAAAGCTGTCGCTGCTGTGAAGGTTCTAGGTGACATCACAAATCCCTTTGGTTACATACACAACAAAGCTGGGTTGTTGTTGTTTACACTCTGCAAGGCCTGTGGAAGTGAGTGACATCATAGCACTGTAGTTCTGAGGGTTCAAGATGGATGCAACAATCTCCTGTTGCTTCTATGAAGGCCGTAATAGACGACATCACCAAACAGCTCCATAGTCACATACACAGCAAAGGAGAGATGTTGTTTACACCTAGTGATGTCAGTGGTATTGAGTGACATCACAGCACAGTGCTAAGGCTCCTGGGCCTGGACACAGCAGCGGCTGCAATATCTCAACGGAGAATACGTTTATATCTATGTGTGTGTGTGCGCATATATATATATATATATATATATATATATATATATATATATATATTTCTCCGCCGAAATCACTTTTAAACCCATTTCCACCTTTTTTTCCCTTCTCTTCCTCTTACTTTTTTTTCACGTTTTTTTACGTTTTTCTCCTTTTCGCCTCTTTTCTGGGCGTATTATTCTTCTTTTTCTTCTTTTTTTTCGTCTAATGCATACCCCATCAGTGCAGCAATGCTTATTCAATACCGCCAGCAGATGGAGACACTGGGGGATAATTTTCTAAGGATTTATACTGATTTTTCCTGTCTGAATTTGTCGCACAGAAAGTTGCAGGCCAAATATGTGTGACATTTCTGCGACTTTAGCTTCTAGAGCATTTTTACAACATTATACATAGGTGCTGAATACATAAAAAGCGACTGTTCAGCGACAGACAAGTCGCATCGGCTGAAAGTAGGCCAGAATGTCAGTCCATGTTGGAGCAGGTTTAGATACAGTCTAAAGCATAGATCTCAAAGTCTGTGCACAGAATTTAGCAAGGGCCTCGCACCTTCTGATGCATCAGGTAGGTGCACAATAGCATAGCCTAACCCTCTGTACTTTGGTCTATATTGATGCGGGACATAGACAGCCAGCTGATGACCAATCCATTAGTGCAATGGATGGCTGGAAGCATTTGTCTTTGCCTTTGCAATACCACAGAAGCAATGCATGGTCAATGTACAGCAATGACACACCTGTGTGAACAGCCAGGAGACCCCCCCCCCCCCCCCCCCATGTTATGTTACATAGTTACATAGTTAGTACGGTCGAAAAAAGACATATGTCCATCACGTTCAACCAGGGAATTAAGGGGTAGGGGTGTGGCGCGATATTGGGGAAGGGATGAGATTTTATATTTCTTCATAAGCATTAATCTTATTTTGTCAATTAGGAACATTCAGCACCCACCCGCTATCAAGGCAGCTGCCTATCATGTCATGCCCTACCTGCACAGGTGTGCTGGCTACTCAAATGATCCAATTAAGGAGGCCATTTAGTCAGCAGCAGCAGAAGTCCTGTGCCTGGACGCTCCAACAGGGGCCAGACACAAGCAGAAGCAGAAGCAGCAGAAGCAGCAGCAGCACCACCTTTTGTTTTTTGGCTGCAGCAGCAGCAAGGCCCACAGGGCTGGCTAGCTGGCTAGCCAGCAAGCAGGTAGCAATGAAAGTAGGAATCTTTCTTTTTAACCCTGTAAGGGGGTGGTGCACTGTACCCGAAGATACTGCCATATCGGGTCAATGCATAGGGCGACGGAAGCAAGCTTCGAAATCGGCCCCCGTTCTCAAAAATCCATTTAATATATGGTCCCCAGATAGGGGACGTATCAGATATTAAACTGATAAGAACAGATACTACACTTGATCTTAGCCAAAAGGCCGAGAAGCGATAACCGTGAAAGGGGCGGGCCCAACAAGGTCCCCTTCATGGGCACTATCACTGCTTGCTGTCAGGGAGGCTGCCAGACAATTTTCCATGCACACTCTGGGCTGGGGGGCAGTCAACCACCAGTACACACAGCAGAACCTAAACCCATACCATTATTGCTAAGCAGCAAGACAGGGGCCCATTGCACTCCCACGGGGCCTTTTTAAATGCAATCCATAACCCGGATTTGCCAGGAACCCTTCTTACTCCTCCTACTTGCATGTGACACTGGGCTTAGGATCTGCATAGGAAACACACACACAAGCACACACCTACCTTTGTTGCCTGCACATGCCTCCTTGGCTGTCCCCAAACGGTATCAAACCAACACCCACGGGAAGCTGTAAGCATAGAGGACATGCCTGCACCCCATTGGACTTACCTGTGTGGGTTAAATCCGGGTTATTTGACAACCTATGGCGGTGATGGTTCTGCTCAGGCAGAGCAGTGCTGATGCTCCTCATAAAGCTGTCGCTGCTGTGAAGGTTCTAGGTGACATCACAAATCCCTTTGGTTACATACACAACAAAGCTGGGTTGTTGTTGTTTACACTCTGCAAGGCCTGTGGAAGTGAGTGACATCATAGCACTGTAGTTCTGAGGGTTCAAGATGGATGCAACAATCTCCTGTTGCTTCTATGAAGGCCGTAATAGACGACATCACCAAACAGCTCCATAGTCACATACACAGCAAAGGAGAGATGTTGTTTACACCTAGTGATGTCAGTGGTATTGAGTGACATCACAGCACAGTGCTAAGGCTCCTGGGCCTGGACACAGCAGCGGCTGCAATATCTCAACGGAGAATACGTTTATATCTATGTGTGTGTGTGCGCATATATATATATATATATATATATATATATATATATATATATATATTTCTCCGCCGAAATCACTTTTAAACCCATTTCCACCTTTTTTTCCCTTCTCTTCCTCTTACTTTTTTTTCACGTTTTTTTACGTTTTTCTCCTTTTCGCCTCTTTTCTGGGCGTATTATTCTTCTTTTTCTTCTTTTTTTTCGTCTAATGCATACCCCATCAGTGCAGCAATGCTTATTCAATACCGCCAGCAGATGGAGACACTGGGGGATAATTTTCTAAGGATTTATACTGATTTTTCCTGTCTGAATTTGTCGCACAGAAAGTTGCAGGCCAAATATGTGTGACATTTCTGCGACTTTAGCTTCTAGAGCATTTTTACAACATTATACATAGGTGCTGAATACATAAAAAGCGACTGTTCAGCGACAGACAAGTCGCATCGGCTGAAAGTAGGCCAGAATGTCAGTCCATGTTGGAGCAGGTTTAGATACAGTCTAAAGCATAGATCTCAAAGTCTGTGCACAGAATTTAGCAAGGGCCTCGCACCTTCTGATGCATCAGGTAGGTGCACAATAGCATAGCCTAACCCTCTGTACTTTGGTCTATATTGATGCGGGACATAGACAGCCAGCTGATGACCAATCCATTAGTGCAATGGATGGCTGGAAGCATTTGTCTTTGCCTTTGCAATACCACAGAAGCAATGCATGGTCAATGTACAGCAATGACACACCTGTGTGAACAGCCAGGAGACCCCCCCCCCCCCCATGTTATGTTACATAGTTACATAGTTAGTACGGTCGAAAAAAGACATATGTCCATCACGTTCAACCAGGGAATTAAGGGGTAGGGGTGTGGCGCGATATTGGGGAAGGGATGAGATTTTATATTTCTTCATAAGCATTAATCTTATTTTGTCAATTAGGAACATTCAGCACCCACCCGCTATCAAGGCAGCTGCCTATCATGTCATGCCCTACCTGCACAGGTGTGCTGGCTACTCAAATGATCCAATTAAGGAGGCCATTTAGTCAGCAGCAGCAGAAGTCCTGTGCCTGGACGCTCCAACAGGGGCCAGACACAAGCAGAAGCAGAAGCAGCAGAAGCAGCAGCAGCACCACCTTTTGTTTTTTGGCTGCAGCAGCAGCAAGGCCCACAGGGCTGGCTAGCTGGCTAGCCAGCAAGCAGGTAGCAATGAAAGTAGGAATCTTTCTTTTTAACCCTGTAAGGGGGTGGTGCACTGTACCCGAAGATACTGCCATATCGGGTCAATGCATAGGGCGACGGAAGCAAGCTTCGAAATCGGCCCCCGTTCTCAAAAATCCATTTAATATATGGTCCCCAGATAGGGGACGTATCAGATATTAAACTGATAAGAACAGATACTACACTTGATCTTAGCCAAAAGGCCGAGAAGCGATAACCGTGAAAGGGGCGGGCCCAACAAGGTCCCCTTCATGGGCACTATCACTGCTTGCTGTCAGGGAGGCTGCCAGACAATTTTCCATGCACACTCTGGGCTGGGGGGCAGTCAACCACCAGTACACACAGCAGAACCTAAACCCATACCATTATTGCTAAGCAGCAAGACAGGGGCCCATTGCACTCCCACGGGGCCTTTTTAAATGCAATCCATAACCCGGATTTGCCAGGAACCCTTCTTACTCCTCCTACTTGCATGTGACACTGGGCTTAGGATCTGCATAGGAAACACACACACAAGCACACACCTACCTTTGTTGCCTGCAGATGCCTCCTTGGCTGTCCCCAAACGGTATCAAACCAACACCCACGGGAAGCTGTAAGCATAGAGGACATGCCTGCACCCCATTGGACTTACCTGTGTGGGTTAAATCCGGGTTATTTGACAACCTATGGCGGTGATGGTTCTGCTCAGGCAGAGCAGTGCTGATGCTCCTCATAAAGCTGTCGCTGCTGTGAAGGTTCTAGGTGACATCACAAATCCCTTTGGTTACATACACAACAAAGCTGGGTTGTTGTTGTTTACACTCTGCAAGGCCTGTGGAAGTGAGTGACATCATAGCACTGTAGTTCTGAGGGTTCAAGATGGATGCAACAATCTCCTGTTGCTTCTATGAAGGCCGTAATAGACGACATCACCAAACAGCTCCATAGTCACATACACAGCAAAGGAGAGATGTTGTTTACACCTAGTGATGTCAGTGGTATTGAGTGACATCACAGCACAGTGCTAAGGCTCCTGGGCCTGGACACAGCAGCGGCTGCAATATCTCAACGGAGAATACGTTTATATCTATGTGTGTGTGTGCGCATATATATATATATATATATATATATATATATATATATATATATATATTTCTCCGCCGAAATCACTTTTAAACCCATTTCCACCTTTTTTTCCCTTCTCTTCCTCTTACTTTTTTTTCACGTTTTTTTACGTTTTTCTCCTTTTCGCCTCTTTTCTGGGCGTATTATTCTTCTTTTTCTTCTTTTTTTTCGTCTAATGCATACCCCATCAGTGCAGCAATGCTTATTCAATACCGCCAGCAGATGGAGACACTGGGGGATAATTTTCTAAGGATTTATACTGATTTTTCCTGTCTGAATTTGTCGCACAGAAAGTTGCAGGCCAAATATGTGTGACATTTCTGCGACTTTAGCTTCTAGAGCATTTTTACAACATTATACATAGGTGCTGAATACATAAAAAGCGACTGTTCAGCGACAGACAAGTCGCATCGGCTGAAAGTAGGCCAGAATGTCAGTCCATGTTGGAGCAGGTTTAGATACAGTCTAAAGCATAGATCTCAAAGTCTGTGCACAGAATTTAGCAAGGGCCTCGCACCTTCTGATGCATCAGGTAGGTGCACAATAGCATAGCCTAACCCTCTGTACTTTGGTCTATATTGATGCGGGACATAGACAGCCAGCTGATGACCAATCCATTAGTGCAATGGATGGCTGGAAGCATTTGTCTTTGCCTTTGCAATACCACAGAAGCAATGCATGGTCAATGTACAGCAATGACACACCTGTGTGAACAGCCAGGAGACCCCCCCCATGTTATGTTACATAGTTACATAGTTAGTACGGTCGAAAAAAGACATATGTCCATCACGTTCAACCAGGGAATTAAGGGGTAGGGGTGTGGCGCGATATTGGGGAAGGGATGAGATTTTATATTTCTTCATAAGCATTAATCTTATTTTGTCAATTAGGAACATTCAGCACCCACCCGCTATCAAGGCAGCTGCCTATCATGTCATGCCCTACCTGCACAGGTGTGCTGGCTACTCAAATGATCCAATTAAGGAGGCCATTTAGTCAGCAGCAGCAGAAGTCCTGTGCCTGGACGCTCCAACAGGGGCCAGACACAAGCAGAAGCAGAAGCAGCAGAAGCAGCAGCAGCACCACCTTTTGTTTTTTGGCTGCAGCAGCAGCAAGGCCCACAGGGCTGGCTAGCTGGCTAGCCAGCAAGCAGGTAGCAATGAAAGTAGGAATCTTTCTTTTTAACCCTGTAAGGGGGTGGTGCACTGTACCCGAAGATACTGCCATATCGGGTCAATGCATAGGGCGACGGAAGCAAGCTTCGAAATCGGCCCCCGTTCTCAAAAATCCATTTAATATATGGTCCCCAGATAGGGGACGTATCAGATATTAAACTGATAAGAACAGATTTTTTTGATTGAAAGAGCTTTATTTTCCGTTCAGTCATTACAAGTCGTACAATAAATTACAGTCACACAAAGCATGATAGTACAATACACAGCAAAGGTTCCCTAAGCTATACATCGCACACCATGCTACTCTAACATTCAGCTCAATCCTGCAATATAAAGGCACAAGAGATCAAACAAAAACCGAATAATACAATCTGTGATCGGGGTAGGGGTGTGGGCGACTATGTGGGGGTAGGGAGGGGGCGGATCACAGGGCCAAACTGTTGGGCTGTATCTTCAGGGAGACATGGGAGAAGGAGAGGGGTCTTCACTCCTCTTCTTCCTCATCAACGGCCGAGCTGTCCAAGATGGAATAGTCTCTAAGCAGGTTCTTGATGAACCTGCGGCAGTCCCGGACGGACATGTTTTCCCTGTTGATCACGAGGCGGTTCCTGGCAAGCCACACTGCGTCCTTAAAACAGTTCATAAGGCGCCAGGCCTCCTGGATGGCCTCCACGTCGTGGGTCCCAGGGAACAGGCCGTAAAGCACCGAATGGTACGATAGGCAGCTCCTGGGCACTGAGTCTCTGAGTTCGTATTCTAGGGCGTCCAACAGACCCTGTGCAAAGGGGCACTGCCAAAACACGTGGAAAGATGTTTCCTCCACGTAGGGGCAACGGGGGCAGTACCGGGTCTTGCACAGGTTGCGGGCATGCATGAATGACCTGAGAGAGAGACCTCCCATGACGGCCATCCACGACAAGTCCTTGTGTCCATTGGTAAGCCGCTTTGAGGCCACATTGTTCCAAACTGTCTCTGCAGTGGCTGCGGGGAGTCCCGGAACCAGCTCGGTCGAGTCCTTAGCTCGGATGAGCTTGTGGATTGTCTTTGGCTTCCATAGGTCTGGTTTCAGTCCTTCCAGCTGGTGCTCCCTCACAAACCGGACAACATCCCCATAGAACCAGGGAGTGTTCCAGTTGTAAGGGATGGAGCTGTCCCACTTGTCCCAGCCCAGCTGTCTCCAGAGGGGCATGAGAAGCAAGCGAGACATGGACCTGCCCGCTGAGCCAGTCTTTTCTACAAGAGTCCGCTGCACCGTGACACATGCAAAGGAGGCCCTCAGCAGAGCGGGGATGTCGGGTATTCCCTTCCCACCCTTGCGGGGTTCCTTGTACATCACGGTCCTCTTGACTCTGTCCATTTTGCCCCAGACGAAGCCAAACACTGTCCGGGTGATGGCCTTGCAAACGGTGGTATGGGGAGGCCAGGCCTGTGCGGTATATTGGAGCACAGGCAAAACTTCACTCCGCAGGACAAGTGCCTTGCCTTCCATCGTGAGCTTTCTGGAGCTCCACAGTCCGATCTTCGAGTTTATCCTTCCTAGTCGGTCTTGCCAAGACTTAAGGGCCGCTCCTTCCTTCCCGAACCAGACTCCAAGAATTTGAATGAAGTCCGGCTTAATAGTAAAGGGGAAGGGGGCGGAAGAAGCCAGGAGCCATTCCCCGAAGAGCATGGCCTCCGACTTCCCGCAGTTGACTTTTGCCCCCGAAGCTCTGCCGAAGTCCTCGCAGGTCTGGACGAGTGCAGTCACCGAACGCTGGTCAGCGCAGAAGACGGTCACGTCGTCCATGTAGAGCGAGCACTTGACCTCGTGGCGATCTGGTCCTGGTGCGGTGATCCCTCTGATCTCTCCATTCTGCCGGATAGTCTCAGCGAAGAGCTCTATAACACAAACAAAAAGGAGAGGTGAAAGAGGGCAGCCTTGTCTAACCCCTGAAAGAATGGAAAAGGGGTCAGTCTTCCAGCCGTTCACCAACACCGTGCTGTAAATGTCAAAATACATAACGTTAACAAAAGAGCAAAACATCTTCCCCAGACCCAGCCTGCGCAAAACCCTGTCCATGAATGCGTGGGAGACACGGTCGAACGCCTTCTCCTGATCTAAGCTGACCAGGGCGGCGCGGCCCCCGCGGTCCTGGATGTAATGGACCGTGTCTCTCACAAGGGCAAGGCTGTCGGCAATCCTGCGGCCAGGAATGCTGCAGGTCTGGTCCGGATGGACGATCTGCCCCATGACAGGTTTCAGCCTGTTGGCCAGCACCTTGGCGAGGATCTTGTAGTCCACGTTCAGGAGAGAGATGGGACGCCAGTTTTTCAGGTCGCATCTCTCCCCCTTCCGCTTATACAAGATCGTGATCATCCCTTCCCTCAACGACGGAGGCATTCTGCCCCCCACCACCATCTCCTCGTACACCTCCAACAGGTCCGGACAGATCAGGTCACCCAGCGCTACGTAGAGCTCGGCCGGGAGACCGTCACTGCCCGGGGTCTTGCCGGGCTTAAAGGATTTAGCGGCAGAGAGCAGCTCCCCCACCGTCAAGGGGTCGTCCATAGCCGCCGCACCTGCGGGATCAACAACGTTAGTGACACCTGACAGGAACCTCTCGGCGGCTTCGGGGTCGGATGACTTGGGGGCGTAGAGGTTGCTGTAGAAGTCGTGGACGACCCCCATCACTTCCTCCTTGCCGCTCCTCATGTGTCCGGTCTCATCTCGTAGCTCAGTCAGGGGCGTGTGGCCGGCATGGAGCTTCCTGAAAAAGAAAGAGTTACATTTCTCACCCTTCTCCAGGTTCTCCACCTTGGAACGAAAAACGATTCGCTTGGATTCCTCCTCAAAGTGCCTTTTCAAGCTCTTTTTGGTCTCCTCCAGCTCCTCCCTGACGTCCCAGCCACACTGGAGCAGGTCCTGCAGGGACCGCAGCTCGCGCTGCAGTTTCCTCAAGTCCCACTTCTTCGCACACGCCTGTTGTCTGCCTTTTGCCTGAAAGAAACAACGGAATTCGACTTTAACATATTCCCACCAATCGCTGATGCACTTGAACAGACATTTGTCATTTCGCCATACAAGGTAAGCATCCCTAAGTTCCTCCATGACCTCCCTCTGCTCCAACAGGGCACAATTCAACTTCCAGGAGCCCGGGCCAGGTGGGAATCCATGGCCCAGAGTCCCCCGGAATCGAATGGCCCTGTGGTCAGAGAAGAAGCAGGGGACCATAGAGTACGACACCTTTCTGACTGCTCTCGAAGTGAAGATGAAGTCTATCCGAGAACGGAGCGAGCCATCGGGGCGGCTCCACGTATAGTTTACGGAGCCGTTCCCGATGGACCCGACAACGTCCTGCAAGGATGCCTCCGTCACCATCTCAATCAGCAGTTTAGACGTCACGTCCAGGTTGGCGGATGTGCCAGAACTGCGCCCGTCCACCTCAATGGGGCAGTTGAAGTCACCACCCAACACTACTGCTCTAGTGGTGGCGAGTTCAGCCCGCAGGGCCTGGAGAACCTCCAGTCGGACATCCCTCTCAGGGGAGGCATACACGTTGATGAGCCGCACGGGCTCACCCGCCCAGGAACCGTCTGCGACAAGAAGTCTGCCACAGACGAGCTCCCGGACGGAATCAAGTGCAAAGTTACCTCCCCTGATCAGGATGGCCACCCCCGCAGACCTATTGTCGCCCCCACCAGACCAGTAGGAAGGGCCGTGAGGCCACTGCCTGGCCAGATGGTTGTAAGACCTAGAAGCAGACAAAGCACATTCCTGCAACATGTAAACATCACACCTCTGGGAGTCTAAGAACGTAAGAACAGTCTGAAATCTAAACCAAGCTCTAATACTCCTCACATTAATGCAGAAGATGTTGAGATCAGCCATGGGAATAAAAAGAGAGGTTAGTTCTGATACTAGTTACCAGTCTGGTCGGACGGGTCCTCTTCTCTGGCGCCTGTCGGCTCCTGTGGCTTCTCGTAGCGCCCTTCCAAGAACTCGTCGTAGACCGTGTTGGACGGAGTGTCCAGGATTTTCTTAACCTCTGGGTCCTGCAGCAGCTCCTCCATAGATTGAGCTTGGACTGGCTCTGCTTGGACCTGCTCCACTTGGGCCTGCTCCATCACCTCCTCTCCTTCTGAAGCCTCAAGGCTCTCGCAGACCTGCTCCATATCCTCCTCCTCATCTGAAGCTTGAGGGGTTTCGCAGGTCTCGATTATCTTTCTTTTGTGGGACTCTTCTGATACGTTGTCCCTTCCTTTCCTCTTCCTCTGTATGGTACCTGGGGGAGGAAGCACAGGAAAGTCCTCCGAAGGGCGGGCACCAGCAGCTGGAGGGGGGTTAGGTGCTGCTGGGCCAGGAGAGAAAGGAGGCTGGGTGGGGCGGGGGGCAGGAGAGAGTGCCCGGGCAGGGGAGGATGGGGCAGGGGTGGGCCGGGCAGGGGAGGACGGGGCAGGGGTGGGCCGGGCAGGGGAGGACGGGGCAGGGGTGGGCCGGGGTGGGGTACGGGGGGCAGGGGTGGGCCGGGGTGGGGTACGGGGGGCAGGGGTGGGGCGGGATGGGGCAGGAGGGGCGGGGGTGGGACGGGATGGGGCAGGAGGGGCAGGGGTGGGACGGGATGGGGCAGGAGGGGCAGGGGTGGGACGGGATGGGGCAGGGGTGGGGCGGGATGGGGCAGGAGATGGGGCGGGAGGGGCAGGGGATGGGGCGGGAGGGGCAGGGGAGGGGCGGGACGGGGCAGGGGTGGTGGCTTTCGCCTTCTTACCCTCCTTGGTCGGCTTGGCCATCCGTGGTGTTGGCTCCGGAGCTGGGGCTGGCTTCGGTGCTCTCGCTGCCACAGATGCCCATGTTCTCTCCCTCTGGGGGCAGTCCTTGTAGCTGTGGGCTGCCAGTCCGCAGAGGTTGCAGGTCTTGCTCTTGGGGCAGTCCTTGGTCGTGTGACCTGTCACACGGCAATACCTGCAGGCATCCTCCGTACAGTCCTTGCCCTCGTGGCCCATCTTGCCACATCTCCTGCAGGTCTGCGGCATGTCCGGGTAGAAGATAAGTCCTGTGGAGTTGCCCAAGGAAAATGTCGTTGGCAGGTGCTGTAGTCCGTCTGGAGAAGCAGGGTTCTTGTTGAGTCTGACGACCACAGACCACTTGCAGGTCCAGTATCCGAGTGAGTTCAGGATGCGGGTGGGCTCCCTCACCACGGTGCAGAAGCGCTTCAGGAAGGTCGAGATGTCCGTGCCTGGGGTGTGTGGGTTCCGCATTGAGACCGTCACCCGCCTCTCCTCTCTTTGAATAAGGCAGTTGCCCACAAAGCGAGAGAAAGGGGATTCGGGACTCGCCGCTTTCACCACCTCCCAGTATCTTCTACAGGTCCCAATGGTGGCAAAGGTGATGTAGAAGATTCCCGAAAAGAAGGTTGCTATTCCCAGGGTGTCAGCCGTGGGGAAGCCTTGATCCGCCAGCATCTTCTTGCAGAACACGTCGTGGGACATGTCCGGCACCCTTCCGTCCACGGGCTTGAGCTTCAAGGCAACAGTCTGCCTCATCCAGGGCTCCAGGGTTGGAGCTTCCAGGTTAGGAATTCTGCCGCCCTTCTGCCTTGCCGTGGTGGAGGTTGAAGCTTGCTGTGGTTGGGGCTGGACCTCCAGGCCTTGCCCTGCAGCCTCCTGGGTGGACTTGCTGGTTGAGGCCATGGCTTCTTCCAGCAGGCTCTTTTCCGCTTCCTTGCTTGCTTGTGGAGAGAGGCTTCGCAAAGTCTTCTTTCCCGGGTGGGAGGAGCTATGCAGATCCGGTCCCGGTGGGAGGAGCTATGCAAATCCTTCTCCAGAGGCAGCGAGTTTCTTCGAAAAGATTCTGCGCCGCCTTCCTCTTCGCCGCTGTTCCGGAATTCACCGCCGATTCCCTTCTTCCAGGTTCTTCGTCGGCTTCTTCCGGAGCTGCAGTCTTCAAGATCTTCTCCTTCTTCAGATGTTCCGAGGCAGGCAGGAGACGATCTTCAGGTGGTATGCTCTAGAGAAATGCGGTTCTAATAAGAACGAAAAGTACTGCAATCGTACTACGCAAAATCTCTACCACAATGCTTGGAGTTCTTCAGACCGTAGCGATCATGGTATCTCCCCTGCCAGGTAAGTATCTGATAAGAACAGATACTACACTTGATCTTAGCCAAAAGGCCGAGAAGCGATAACCGTGAAAGGGGCGGGCCCAACAAGGTCCCCTTCATG
Organism: Hyla sarda; assembly: GCF_029499605.1. NCBI lineage: Eukaryota > Metazoa > Chordata > Amphibia > Anura > Hylidae > Hyla > Hyla sarda. The sequence continues at coordinate 55,399 of NW_026610866.1, forward strand.
GGCACTATCACTGCTTGCTGTCAGGGAGGCTGCCAGACAATTTTCCATGCACACTCTGGGCTGGGGGGCAGTCAACCACCAGTACACACAGCAGAACCTAAACCCATACCATTATTGCTAAGCAGCAAGACAGGGGCCCATTGCACTCCCACGGGGCCTTTTTAAATGCAATCCATAACCCGGATTTGCCAGGAACCCTTCTTACTCCTCCTACTTGCATGTGACACTGGGCTTAGGATCTGCATAGGAAACACACACACAAGCACACACCTACCTTTGTTGCCTGCAGATGCCTCCTTGGCTGTCCCCAAACGGTATCAAAGCAACACCCACGGGAAGCTGTAAGCATAGAGGACATGCCTGCACCCCATTGGACTTACCTGTGTGGGTTAAATCCGGGTTATTTGACAACCTATGGCGGTGATGGTTCTGCTCAGGCAGAGCAGTGCTGATGCTCCTCATAAAGCTGTCGCTGCTGTGAAGGTTCTAGGTGACATCACAAATCCCTTTGGTTACATACACAACAAAGCTGGGTTGTTGTTGTTTACACTCTGCAAGGCCTGTGGAAGTGAGTGACATCATAGCACTGTAGTTCTGAGGGTTCAAGATGGATGCAACAATCTCCTGTTGCTTCTATGAAGGCCGTAATAGACGACATCACCAAACAGCTCCATAGTCACATACACAGCAAAGGAGAGATGTTGTTTACACCTAGTGATGTCAGTGGTATTGAGTGACATCACAGCACAGTGCTAAGGCTCCTGGGCCTGGACACAGCAGCGGCTGCAATATCTCAACGGAGAATACGTTTATATCTATGTGTGTGTGTGCGCATATATATATATATATATATATATATATATATATATATATATATTTCTCCGCCGAAATCACTTTTAAACCCATTTCCACCTTTTTTTCCCTTCTCTTCCTCTTACTTTTTTTTCACGTTTTTTTACGTTTTTCTCCTTTTCGCCTCTTTTCTGGGCGTATTATTCTTCTTTTTCTTCTTTTTTTTCGTCTAATGCATACCCCATCAGTGCAGCAATGCTTATTCAATACCGCCAGCAGATGGAGACACTGGGGGATAATTTTCTAAGGATTTATACTGATTTTTCCTGTCTGAATTTGTCGCACAGAAAGTTGCAGGCCAAATATGTGTGACATTTCTGCGACTTTAGCTTCTAGAGCATTTTTACAACATTATACATAGGTGCTGAATACATAAAAAGCGACTGTTCAGCGACAGACAAGTCGCATCGGCTGAAAGTAGGCCAGAATGTCAGTCCATGTTGGAGCAGGTTTAGATACAGTCTAAAGCATAGATCTCAAAGTCTGTGCACAGAATTTAGCAAGGGCCTCGCACCTTCTGATGCATCAGGTAGGTGCACAATAGCATAGCCTAACCCTCTGTACTTTGGTCTATATTGATGCGGGACATAGACAGCCAGCTGATGACCAATCCATTAGTGCAATGGATGGCTGGAAGCATTTGTCTTTGCCTTTGCAATACCACAGAAGCAATGCATGGTCAATGTACAGCAATGACACACCTGTGTGAACAGCCAGGAGACCCCCCCCCCCCCCCCCCCCCCCCATGTTATGTTACATAGTTACATAGTTAGTACGGTCGAAAAAAGACATATGTCCATCACGTTCAACCAGGGAATTAAGGGGTAGGGGTGTGGCGCGATATTGGGGAAGGGATGAGATTTTATATTTCTTCATAAGCATTAATCTTATTTTGTCAATTAGGAACATTCAGCACCCACCCGCTATCAAGGCAGCTGCCTATCATGTCATGCCCTACCTGCACAGGTGTGCTGGCTACTCAAATGATCCAATTAAGGAGGCCATTTAGTCAGCAGCAGCAGAAGTCCTGTGCCTGGACGCTCCAACAGGGGCCAGACACAAGCAGAAGCAGAAGCAGCAGAAGCAGCAGCAGCACCACCTTTTGTTTTTTGGCTGCAGCAGCAGCAAGGCCCACAGGGCTGGCTAGCTGGCTAGCCAGCAAGCAGGTAGCAATGAAAGTAGGAATCTTTCTTTTTAACCCTGTAAGGGGGTGGTGCACTGTACCCGAAGATACTGCCATATCGGGTCAATGCATAGGGCGACGGAAGCAAGCTTCGAAATCGGCCCCCGTTCTCAAAAATCCATTTAATATATGGTCCCCAGATAGGGGACGTATCAGATATTAAACTGATAAGAACAGATACTACACTTGATCTTAGCCAAAAGGCCGAGAAGCGATAACCGTGAAAGGGGCGGGCCCAACAAGGTCCCCTTCATGGGCACTATCACTGCTTGCTGTCAGGGAGGCTGCCAGACAATTTTCCATGCACACTCTGGGCTGGGGGGCAGTCAACCACCAGTACACACAGCAGAACCTAAACCCATACCATTATTGCTAAGCAGCAAGACAGGGGCCCATTGCACTCCCACGGGGCCTTTTTAAATGCAATCCATAACCCGGATTTGCCAGGAACCCTTCTTACTCCTCCTACTTGCATGTGACACTGGGCTTAGGATCTGCATAGGAAACACACACACAAGCACACACCTACCTTTGTTGCCTGCAGATGCCTCCTTGGCTGTCCCCAAACGGTATCAAACCAACACCCACGGGAAGCTGTAAGCATAGAGGACATGCCTGCACCCCATTGGACTTACCTGTGTGGGTTAAATCCGGGTTATTTGACAACCTATGGCGGTGATGGTTCTGCTCAGGCAGAGCAGTGCTGATGCTCCTCATAAAGCTGTCGCTGCTGTGAAGGTTCTAGGTGACATCACAAATCCCTTTGGTTACATACACAACAAAGCTGGGTTGTTGTTGTTTACACTCTGCAAGGCCTGTGGAAGTGAGTGACATCATAGCACTGTAGTTCTGAGGGTTCAAGATGGATGCAACAATCTCCTGTTGCTTCTATGAAGGCCGTAATAGACGACATCACCAAACAGCTCCATAGTCACATACACAGCAAAGGAGAGATGTTGTTTACACCTAGTGATGTCAGTGGTATTGAGTGACATCACAGCACAGTGCTAAGGCTCCTGGGCCTGGACACAGCAGCGGCTGCAATATCTCAACGGAGAATACGTTTATATCTATGTGTGTGTGTGCGCATATATATATATATATATATATATATATATATATATATTTCTCCGCCGAAATCACTTTTAAACCCATTTCCACCTTTTTTTCCCTTCTCTTCCTCTTACTTTTTTTTCACGTTTTTTTACGTTTTTCTCCTTTTCGCCTCTTTTCTGGGCGTATTATTCTTCTTTTTCTTCTTTTTTTTCGTCTAATGCATACCCCATCAGTGCAGCAATGCTTATTCAATACCGCCAGCAGATGGAGACACTGGGGGATAATTTTCTAAGGATTTATACTGATTTTTCCTGTCTGAATTTGTCGCACAGAAAGTTGCAGGCCAAATATGTGTGACATTTCTGCGACTTTAGCTTCTAGAGCATTTTTACAACATTATACATAGGTGCTGAATACATAAAAAGCGACTGTTCAGCGACAGACAAGTCGCATCGGCTGAAAGTAGGCCAGAATGTCAGTCCATGTTGGAGCAGGTTTAGATACAGTCTAAAGCATAGATCTCAAAGTCTGTGCACAGAATTTAGCAAGGGCCTCGCACCTTCTGATGCATCAGGTAGGTGCACAATAGCATAGCCTAACCCTCTGTACTTTGGTCTATATTGATGCGGGACATAGACAGCCAGCTGATGACCAATCCATTAGTGCAATGGATGGCTGGAAGCATTTGTCTTTGCCTTTGCAATACCACAGAAGCAATGCATGGTCAATGTACAGCAATGACACACCTGTGTGAACAGCCAGGAGACCCCCCCCCCCCCATGTTATGTTACATAGTTACATAGTTAGTACGGTCGAAAAAAGACATATGTCCATCACGTTCAACCAGGGAATTAAGGGGTAGGGGTGTGGCGCGATATTGGGGAAGGGATGAGATTTTATATTTCTTCATAAGCATTAATCTTATTTTGTCAATTAGGAACATTCAGCACCCACCCGCTATCAAGGCAGCTGCCTATCATGTCATGCCCTACCTGCACAGGTGTGCTGGCTACTCAAATGATCCAATTAAGGAGGCCATTTAGTCAGCAGCAGCAGAAGTCCTGTGCCTGGACGCTCCAACAGGGGCCAGACACAAGCAGAAGCAGAAGCAGCAGAAGCAGCAGCAGCACCACCTTTTGTTTTTTGGCTGCAGCAGCAGCAAGGCCCACAGGGCTGGCTAGCTGGCTAGCCAGCAAGCAGGTAGCAATGAAAGTAGGAATCTTTCTTTTTAACCCTGTAAGGGGGTGGTGCACTGTACCCGAAGATACTGCCATATCGGGTCAATGCATAGGGCGACGGAAGCAAGCTTCGAAATCGGCCCCCGTTCTCAAAAATCCATTTAATATATGGTCCCCAGATAGGGGACGTATCAGATATTAAACTGATAAGAACAGATACTACACTTGATCTTAGCCAAAAGGCCGAGAAGCGATAACCGTGAAAGGGGCGGGCCCAACAAGGTCCCCTTCATGGGCACTATCACTGCTTGCTGTCAGGGAGGCTGCCAGACAATTTTCCATGCACACTCTGGGCTGGGGGGCAGTCAACCACCAGTACACACAGCAGAACCTAAACCCATACCATTATTGCTAAGCAGCAAGACAGGGGCCCATTGCACTCCCACGGGGCCTTTTTAAATGCAATCCATAACCCGGATTTGCCAGGAACCCTTCTTACTCCTCCTACTTGCATGTGACACTGGGCTTAGGATCTGCATAGGAAACACACACACAAGCACACACCTACCTTTGTTGCCTGCAGATGCCTCCTTGGCTGTCCCCAAACGGTATCAAACCAACACCCACGGGAAGCTGTAAGCATAGAGGACATGCCTGCACCCCATTGGACTTACCTGTGTGGGTTAAATCCGGGTTATTTGACAACCTATGGCGGTGATGGTTCTGCTCAGGCAGAGCAGTGCTGATGCTCCTCATAAAGCTGTCGCTGCTGTGAAGGTTCTAGGTGACATCACAAATCCCTTTGGTTACATACACAACAAAGCTGGGTTGTTGTTGTTTACACTCTGCAAGGCCTGTGGAAGTGAGTGACATCATAGCACTGTAGTTCTGAGGGTTCAAGATGGATGCAACAATCTCCTGTTGCTTCTATGAAGGCCGTAATAGACGACATCACCAAACAGCTCCATAGTCACATACACAGCAAAGGAGAGATGTTGTTTACACCTAGTGATGTCAGTGGTATTGAGTGACATCACAGCACAGTGCTAAGGCTCCTGGGCCTGGACACAGCAGCGGCTGCAATATCTCAACGGAGAATACGTTTATATCTATGTGTGTGTGTGCGCATATATATATATATATATATATATATATATATATATATATTTCTCCGCCGAAATCACTTTTAAACCCATTTCCACCTTTTTTTCCCTTCTCTTCCTCTTACTTTTTTTTCACGTTTTTTTACGTTTTTCTCCTTTTCGCCTCTTTTCTGGGCGTATTATTCTTCTTTTTCTTCTTTTTTTTCGTCTAATGCATACCCCATCAGTGCAGCAATGCTTATTCAATACCGCCAGCAGATGGAGACACTGGGGGATAATTTTCTAAGGATTTATACTGATTTTTCCTGTCTGAATTTGTCGCACAGAAAGTTGCAGGCCAAATATGTGTGACATTTCTGCGACTTTAGCTTCTAGAGCATTTTTACAACATTATACATAGGTGCTGAATACATAAAAAGCGACTGTTCAGCGACAGACAAGTCGCATCGGCTGAAAGTAGGCCAGAATGTCAGTCCATGTTGGAGCAGGTTTAGATACAGTCTAAAGCATAGATCTCAAAGTCTGTGCACAGAATTTAGCAAGGGCCTCGCACCTTCTGATGCATCAGGTAGGTGCACAATAGCATAGCCTAACCCTCTGTACTTTGGTCTATATTGATGCGGGACATAGACAGCCAGCTGATGACCAATCCATTAGTGCAATGGATGGCTGGAAGCATTTGTCTTTGCCTTTGCAATACCACAGAAGCAATGCATGGTCAATGTACAGCAATGACACACCTGTGTGAACAGCCAGGAGACCCCCCCCCCCCCCATGTTATGTTACATAGTTACATAGTTAGTACGGTCGAAAAAAGACATATGTCCATCACGTTCAACCAGGGAATTAAGGGGTAGGGGTGTGGCGCGATATTGGGGAAGGGATGAGATTTTATATTTCTTCATAAGCATTAATCTTATTTTGTCAATTAGGAACATTCAGCACCCACCCGCTATCAAGGCAGCTGCCTATCATGTCATGCCCTACCTGCACAGGTGTGCTGGCTACTCAAATGATCCAATTAAGGAGGCCATTTAGTCAGCAGCAGCAGAAGTCCTGTGCCTGGACGCTCCAACAGGGGCCAGACACAAGCAGAAGCAGAAGCAGCAGAAGCAGCAGCAGCACCACCTTTTGTTTTTTGGCTGCAGCAGCAGCAAGGCCCACAGGGCTGGCTAGCTGGCTAGCCAGCAAGCAGGTAGCAATGAAAGTAGGAATCTTTCTTTTTAACCCTGTAAGGGGGTGGTGCACTGTACCCGAAGATACTGCCATATCGGGTCAATGCATAGGGCGACGGAAGCAAGCTTCGAAATCGGCCCCCGTTCTCAAAAATCCATTTAATATATGGTCCCCAGATAGGGGACGTATCAGATATTAAACTGATAAGAACAGATACTACACTTGATCTTAGCCAAAAGGCCGAGAAGCGATAACCGTGAAAGGGGCGGGCCCAACAAGGTCCCCTTCATGGGCACTATCACTGCTTGCTGTCAGGGAGGCTGCCAGACAATTTTCCATGCACACTCTGGGCTGGGGGGCAGTCAACCACCAGTACACACAGCAGAACCTAAACCCATACCATTATTGCTAAGCAGCAAGACAGGGGCCCATTGCACTCCCACGGGGCCTTTTTAAATGCAATCCATAACCCGGATTTGCCAGGAACCCTTCTTACTCCTCCTACTTGCATGTGACACTGGGCTTAGGATCTGCATAGGAAACACACACACAAGCACACACCTACCTTTGTTGCCTGCAGATGCCTCCTTGGCTGTCCCCAAACGGTATCAAACCAACACCCACGGGAAGCTGTAAGCATAGAGGACATGCCTGCACCCCATTGGACTTACCTGTGTGGGTTAAATCCGGGTTATTTGACAACCTATGGCGGTGATGGTTCTGCTCAGGCAGAGCAGTGCTGATGCTCCTCATAAAGCTGTCGCTGCTGTGAAGGTTCTAGGTGACATCACAAATCCCTTTGGTTACATACACAACAAAGCTGGGTTGTTGTTGTTTACACTCTGCAAGGCCTGTGGAAGTGAGTGACATCATAGCACTGTAGTTCTGAGGGTTCAAGATGGATGCAACAATCTCCTGTTGCTTCTATGAAGGCCGTAATAGACGACATCACCAAACAGCTCCATAGTCACATACACAGCAAAGGAGAGATGTTGTTTACACCTAGTGATGTCAGTGGTATTGAGTGACATCACAGCACAGTGCTAAGGCTCCTGGGCCTGGACACAGCAGCGGCTGCAATATCTCAACGGAGAATACGTTTATATCTATGTGTGTGTGTGCGCATATATATATATATATATATATATATATATATATATATATATATATTTCTCCGCCGAAATCACTTTTAAACCCATTTCCACCTTTTTTTCCCTTCTCTTCCTCTTACTTTTTTTTCACGTTTTTTTACGTTTTTCTCCTTTTCGCCTCTTTTCTGGGCGTATTATTCTTCTTTTTCTTCTTTTTTTTCGTCTAATGCATACCCCATCAGTGCAGCAATGCTTATTCAATACCGCCAGCAGATGGAGACACTGGGGGATAATTTTCTAAGGATTTATACTGATTTTTCCTGTCTGAATTTGTCGCACAGAAAGTTGCAGGCCAAATATGTGTGACATTTCTGCGACTTTAGCTTCTAGAGCATTTTTACAACATTATACATAGGTGCTGAATACATAAAAAGCGACTGTTCAGCGACAGACAAGTCGCATCGGCTGAAAGTAGGCCAGAATGTCAGTCCATGTTGGAGCAGGTTTAGATACAGTCTAAAGCATAGATCTCAAAGTCTGTGCACAGAATTTAGCAAGGGCCTCGCACCTTCTGATGCATCAGGTAGGTGCACAATAGCATAGCCTAACCCTCTGTACTTTGGTCTATATTGATGCGGGACATAGACAGCCAGCTGATGACCAATCCATTAGTGCAATGGATGGCTGGAAGCATTTGTCTTTGCCTTTGCAATACCACAGAAGCAATGCATGGTCAATGTACAGCAATGACACACCTGTGTGAACAGCCAGGAGACCCCCCCCATGTTATGTTACATAGTTACATAGTTAGTACGGTCGAAAAAAGACATATGTCCATCACGTTCAACCAGGGAATTAAGGGGTAGGGGTGTGGCGCGATATTGGGGAAGGGATGAGATTTTATATTTCTTCATAAGCATTAATCTTATTTTGTCAATTAGGAACATTCAGCACCCACCCGCTATCAAGGCAGCTGCCTATCATGTCATGCCCTACCTGCACAGGTGTGCTGGCTACTCAAATGATCCAATTAAGGAGGCCATTTAGTCAGCAGCAGCAGAAGTCCTGTGCCTGGACGCTCCAACAGGGGCCAGACACAAGCAGAAGCAGAAGCAGCAGAAGCAGCAGCAGCACCACCTTTTGTTTTTTGGCTGCAGCAGCAGCAAGGCCCACAGGGCTGGCTAGCTGGCTAGCCAGCAAGCAGGTAGCAATGAAAGTAGGAATCTTTCTTTTTAACCCTGTAAGGGGGTGGTGCACTGTACCCGAAGATACTGCCATATCGGGTCAATGCATAGGGCGACGGAAGCAAGCTTCGAAATCGGCCCCCGTTCTCAAAAATCCATTTAATATATGGTCCCCAGATAGGGGACGTATCAGATATTAAACTGATAAGAACAGATACTACACTTGATCTTAGCCAAAAGGCCGAGAAGCGATAACCGTGAAAGGGGCGGGCCCAACAAGGTCCCCTTCATGGGCACTATCACTGCTTGCTGTCAGGGAGGCTGCCAGACAATTTTCCATGCACACTCTGGGCTGGGGGGCAGTCAACCACCAGTACACACAGCAGAACCTAAACCCATACCATTATTGCTAAGCAGCAAGACAGGGGCCCATTGCACTCCCACGGGGCCTTTTTAAATGCAATCCATAACCCGGATTTGCCAGGAACCCTTCTTACTCCTCCTACTTGCATGTGACACTGGGCTTAGGATCTGCATAGGAAACACACACACAAGCACACACCTACCTTTGTTGCCTGCAGATGCCTCCTTGGCTGTCCCCAAACGGTATCAAAGCAACACCCACGGGAAGCTGTAAGCATAGAGGACATGCCTGCACCCCATTGGACTTACCTGTGTGGGTTAAATCCGGGTTATTTGACAACCTATGGCGGTGATGGTTCTGCTCAGGCAGAGCAGTGCTGATGCTCCTCATAAAGCTGTCGCTGCTGTGAAGGTTCTAGGTGACATCACAAATCCCTTTGGTTACATACACAACAAAGCTGGGTTGTTGTTGTTTACACTCTGCAAGGCCTGTGGAAGTGAGTGACATCATAGCACTGTAGTTCTGAGGGTTCAAGATGGATGCAACAATCTCCTGTTGCTTCTATGAAGGCCGTAATAGACGACATCACCAAACAGCTCCATAGTCACATACACAGCAAAGGAGAGATGTTGTTTACACCTAGTGATGTCAGTGGTATTGAGTGACATCACAGCACAGTGCTAAGGCTCCTGGGCCTGGACACAGCAGCGGCTGCAATATCTCAACGGAGAATACGTTTATATCTATGTGTGTGTGTGCGCATATATATATATATATATATATATATATATATATATATTTCTCCGCCGAAATCACTTTTAAACCCATTTCCACCTTTTTTTCCCTTCTCTTCCTCTTACTTTTTTTTCACGTTTTTTTACGTTTTTCTCCTTTTCGCCTCTTTTCTGGGCGTATTATTCTTCTTTTTCTTCTTTTTTTTCGTCTAATGCATACCCCATCAGTGCAGCAATGCTTATTCAATACCGCCAGCAGATGGAGACACTGGGGGATAATTTTCTAAGGATTTATACTGATTTTTCCTGTCTGAATTTGTCGCACAGAAAGTTGCAGGCCAAATATGTGTGACATTTCTGCGACTTTAGCTTCTAGAGCATTTTTACAACATTATACATAGGTGCTGAATACATAAAAAGCGACTGTTCAGCGACAGACAAGTCGCATCGGCTGAAAGTAGGCCAGAATGTCAGTCCATGTTGGAGCAGGTTTAGATACAGTCTAAAGCATAGATCTCAAAGTCTGTGCACAGAATTTAGCAAGGGCCTCGCACCTTCTGATGCATCAGGTAGGTGCACAATAGCATAGCCTAACCCTCTGTACTTTGGTCTATATTGATGCGGGACATAGACAGCCAGCTGATGACCAATCCATTAGTGCAATGGATGGCTGGAAGCATTTGTCTTTGCCTTTGCAATACCACAGAAGCAATGCATGGTCAATGTACAGCAATGACACACCTGTGTGAACAGCCAGGAGACCCCCCCCCCCCCCCCCCCCCCATGTTATGTTACATAGTTACATAGTTAGTACGGTCGAAAAAAGACATATGTCCATCACGTTCAACCAGGGAATTAAGGGGTAGGGGTGTGGCGCGATATTGGGGAAGGGATGAGATTTTATATTTCTTCATAAGCATTAATCTTATTTTGTCAATTAGGAACATTCAGCACCCACCCGCTATCAAGGCAGCTGCCTATCATGTCATGCCCTACCTGCACAGGTGTGCTGGCTACTCAAATGATCCAATTAAGGAGGCCATTTAGTCAGCAGCAGCAGAAGTCCTGTGCCTGGACGCTCCAACAGGGGCCAGACACAAGCAGAAGCAGAAGCAGCAGAAGCAGCAGCAGCACCACCTTTTGTTTTTTGGCTGCAGCAGCAGCAAGGCCCACAGGGCTGGCTAGCTGGCTAGCCAGCAAGCAGGTAGCAATGAAAGTAGGAATCTTTCTTTTTAACCCTGTAAGGGGGTGGTGCACTGTACCCGAAGATACTGCCATATCGGGTCAATGCATAGGGCGACGGAAGCAAGCTTCGAAATCGGCCCCCGTTCTCAAAAATCCATTTAATATATGGTCCCCAGATAGGGGACGTATCAGATATTAAACTGATAAGAACAGATACTACACTTGATCTTAGCCAAAAGGCCGAGAAGCGATAACCGTGAAAGGGGCGGGCCCAACAAGGTCCCCTTCATGGGCACTATCACTGCTTGCTGTCAGGGAGGCTGCCAGACAATTTTCCATGCACACTCTGGGCTGGGGGGCAGTCAACCACCAGTACACACAGCAGAACCTAAACCCATACCATTATTGCTAAGCAGCAAGACAGGGGCCCATTGCACTCCCACGGGGCCTTTTTAAATGCAATCCATAACCCGGATTTGCCAGGAACCCTTCTTACTCCTCCTACTTGCATGTGACACTGGGCTTAGGATCTGCATAGGAAACACACACACAAGCACACACCTACCTTTGTTGCCTGCAGATGCCTCCTTGGCTGTCCCCAAACGGTATCAAACCAACACCCACGGGAAGCTGTAAGCATAGAGGACATGCCTGCACCCCATTGGACTTACCTGTGTGGGTTAAATCCGGGTTATTTGACAACCTATGGCGGTGATGGTTCTGCTCAGGCAGAGCAGTGCTGATGCTCCTCATAAAGCTGTCGCTGCTGTGAAGGTTCTAGGTGACATCACAAATCCCTTTGGTTACATACACAACAAAGCTGGGTTGTTGTTGTTTACACTCTGCAAGGCCTGTGGAAGTGAGTGACATCATAGCACTGTAGTTCTGAGGGTTCAAGATGGATGCAACAATCTCCTGTTGCTTCTATGAAGGCCGTAATAGACGACATCACCAAACAGCTCCATAGTCACATACACAGCAAAGGAGAGATGTTGTTTACACCTAGTGATGTCAGTGGTATTGAGTGACATCACAGCACAGTGCTAAGGCTCCTGGGCCTGGACACAGCAGCGGCTGCAATATCTCAACGGAGAATACGTTTATATCTATGTGTGTGTGTGCGCATATATATATATATATATATATATATATATATATATATATATATTTCTCCGCCGAAATCACTTTTAAACCCATTTCCACCTTTTTTTCCCTTCTCTTCCTCTTACTTTTTTTTCACGTTTTTTTACGTTTTTCTCCTTTTCGCCTCTTTTCTGGGCGTATTATTCTTCTTTTTCTTCTTTTTTTTCGTCTAATGCATACCCCATCAGTGCAGCAATGCTTATTCAATACCGCCAGCAGATGGAGACACTGGGGGATAATTTTCTAAGGATTTATACTGATTTTTCCTGTCTGAATTTGTCGCACAGAAAGTTGCAGGCCAAATATGTGTGACATTTCTGCGACTTTAGCTTCTAGAGCATTTTTACAACATTATACATAGGTGCTGAATACATAAAAAGCGACTGTTCAGCGACAGACAAGTCGCATCGGCTGAAAGTAGGCCAGAATGTCAGTCCATGTTGGAGCAGGTTTAGATACAGTCTAAAGCATAGATCTCAAAGTCTGTGCACAGAATTTAGCAAGGGCCTCGCACCTTCTGATGCATCAGGTAGGTGCACAATAGCATAGCCTAACCCTCTGTACTTTGGTCTATATTGATGCGGGACATAGACAGACAGCTGATGACCAATCCATTAGTGCAATGGATGGCTGGAAGCATTTGTCTTTGCCTTTGCAATACCACAGAAGCAATGCATGGTCAATGTACAGCAATGACACACCTGTGTGAACAGCCAGGAGACCCCCCCCCCCCCCCCCCCCCCCATGTTATGTTACATAGTTACATAGTTAGTACGGTCGAAAAAAGACATATGTCCATCACGTTCAACCAGGGAATTAAGGGGTAGGGGTGTGGCGCGATATTGGGGAAGGGATGAGATTTTATATTTCTTCATAAGCATTAATCTTATTTTGTCAATTAGGAACATTCAGCACCCACCCGCTATCAAGGCAGCTGCCTATCATGTCATGCCCTACCTGCACAGGTGTGCTGGCTACTCAAATGATCCAATTAAGGAGGCCATTTAGTCAGCAGCAGCAGAAGTCCTGTGCCTGGACGCTCCAACAGGGGCCAGACACAAGCAGAAGCAGAAGCAGCAGAAGCAGCAGCAGCACCACCTTTTGTTTTTTGGCTGCAGCAGCAGCAAGGCCCACAGGGCTGGCTAGCTGGCTAGCCAGCAAGCAGGTAGCAATGAAAGTAGGAATCTTTCTTTTTAACCCTGTAAGGGGGTGGTGCACTGTACCCGAAGATACTGCCATATCGGGTCAATGCATAGGGCGACGGAAGCAAGCTTCGAAATCGGCCCCCGTTCTCAAAAATCCATTTAATATATGGTCCCCAGATAGGGGACGTATCAGATATTAAACTGATAAGAACAGATAAGGTTTCAACAAAATTTTATTGAATAAATAAGAAACCATACAAAATTTAAAATGCAAAATAATAAAAGGTTCACAAAAGTTTTAAAATACAAATAATAAAACCAGTAATAAAAGGAGAAAAAATAAAAATGGCAGGATAAAACATTATACAAATGTCATAAAACCTGATTATACTGTTATTTCGTTCCATAGAGGCAGACACCACATGGATGCTGCCTCGCTGGCCCCCAACTGTTTCTTGTCTCTTAGGTAATAGATGTACATCTCACTCAGGGCCAGCTTTATACAGTTTTTAACATCAATAAAATCATGTTTAAAAAGTAAGATGTTCCTAACTTTCCAGATGGCATTTTTAAAACAATTAATAATCATCCAGCAGATCATCTGCTGTTTAAAATTGGGGCAGTTAAAAAGACCGTAAAAGACACATTCGTGATTAAAATCTTTTAGGCCGCAGGCCCACTTCAAAAGTGGGCCTACCTTCCTCCAAAGCTCCCGTGCAAAAGGGCAGTTCCAAAATATGTGCAGCACCGTTTCGTCCACTCCGCAGCCATCTCTCGGGCACTTGGCTCTCGCCACCAGTCCTCGCCTGTGCTGAAACTCACGAGTAGGGAGGCACTGGTGGACGATTGCCCAGGCAAGATCCCTGTGTACATTCGCCAGAAACTTCCCGTACACGTTCCGCCATACCTTTTTGGATCTTGCCTGTGTGAAATTGGACACTGCCAGGGTAACCTCACTCCGCCTGAGGACCTTTGATACCTTTCTCTGGTCCCCCAGTATGTCAGGCTCCAAATCTTGGAGACCTAGGAGCCTGACTGTCTTTTCCAACACCACATAATGTTTTGGGGGACACAGAAGCACCGGAGCGTTCAGAGGGATGCGCAACCATCTTTTAAAAACCATGCCCGCAGCGTACCTTAAAAAGCAGCTAAAAATGCCATCGGATTTAATAATTTTAAAACAGAAACAGAAATACTTTATGTAAAAGAAAGTAAAAAGGTTAGGAACATCTTTCCCGCCATTATCTTTACTTTTGTACATAAAATCACGCTTTAATTTCTCCATTTTTGAACCCCATAAAAAAGTAAAAACAATTCTAGTTACTTTTTTAATGTATAAAATAGATGGAGGAAATACCATGGCAATGTATAGCATAATAGGGAGTAAAACCATCTTTATTATTAAAATCTTCCCCTCCATGGTAAGGTTTCTAAGATTCCACATTAAAATCTTCTTCTCCATCTTAGCTATAGCTGAATCCCAGTTAGGGCTCCCATCATTGACCTGGTTAAAAACAATACCTAAAACTTTAATTTGATCCTGTTGCATTGTGACTCCTGGGGTGATGGATGAATCCCAGGAGCCAATATAAAAACAGTCACATTTATCTGTGTTTAGCTTAAAACCAGAGACCTCGCAGAAATAGCTGGTGTTCCTCAATGCCCCCCTCATGGATGGAGAGTCCGGGCACAGTATGGTGACATCATCCATGTACCCCAACACCTTTAGATGGGTCCCTCCTCCACCAGGTATCGGTACGCCTCTTACTACCCGGTCTTTTCTGAGGAGGGCCATCAGTGGTTCGATTGCGCAAATAAAAAGGAGTGGGGACAGGGGGCAGCCCTGTTTGACACCTGATAAAAGAGGAACACCGCTGGTTAAAAAGCCATTAACAGAGACTTGACTAAAACAGGATCGGTATAAAAGCATGATTCGGCTTAAAATTGTTTCAGGCACTGCCATCTTTTTAAGAACTAAAAACAGGTATTCATGGGAGACCCTATCAAAGGCTTTTTCAAAGTCTAAGGATAAAATTGCTACAGTTTGATTTCTATCCTTAAAATACCATAAAACATCTCTTAAAATATTTAGGGATTCATCTATAGACCTTCCAGGTACCCCACAAACCTGATTTGGGTGAATTAATTTATGAATAAAAGGTTTAAAACGGACAGCTAATAACTTGGCTAAAACTTTATAATCAACATTTAAAAGTGTGATGGGGCGCCAATTTTTTAGCATATCCTTTTCACCCTTTTTAAAAAGTAATGATACAATCCCCCTCCTCCAGGAAGGGGGAAGTTCATTAACAATAAAAGTTTCTTTATACAATAAAACCATATCATCCTTTAAAATATCCCAAAAAGCTAAATAAAATTCGATGGGTAAACCATCTTCCCCAGGGGCCTTCCCACTAGAAAAACTTTTAAAAACAAATAAAAGTTCATCTAAGTTAAGATCACGGGATAAAACCTCCTGGTCTAAAACATCTAGCTTAAAATCAAGGGAATTAAGAACATGTTCTAAAAAGGATGGATTAAGATCTTTCTTATTAAAAAGAAGCTGGTAGAAGTTAAAAACTGCATCTAACATGCCTTTTGGAGTGGATTCACCCTCAAGGTTTTGGATGATATCCCTCCTATTCATCACTTTTTTAAAAAAGAAACGGGAACATTTCTCGCCCTCCTCCAGGTGCTGCACATGTGAGTTAAAAATGATTTGTTTCCCTTTCTTTTCTATGGCATGTTTTATTTCAGTTTTAAGGTTTAAAATATCATTTTCTACATCCATACCAGCTTCTTTCAATTTAAAAAGTACATTTAAACGCATGTTAAGAACATAAAACCACTGTTTTTCCATTTTTGCCTTCTTCTTACCTGCTTTGATAAAAAAAAATCTGATTTTAGATTTGGTGCCCTCCCACCAGTGCAGCATAGGCTCGTGGGGTTTTCTTTGTGATTGCCAACATTGGTAGGTCCGCACAAACTCCTCTTTTATCTCAGGGTCCTCTAGGAGTGTGGTGTTTAATCTCCAGAGGCCCCTTTTTGCTTTTTGCTCCCCCTCTAGCTCCAGGCCCACCAAGAGGAGCTTATGATCAGAGAAGATATTCTGCTCGAGCGTGCATTTCAGGGGTTTAAAAGCTCTAGAGGAAAAAATAAAATCGATTCTGGAGCTCACTCTTCCATTGGACCATGTGGCGCCTGGGTCCTCCGGCAAGAGATCCTTCCAGCAATCTTTCAAATTAAAATCATCAATAAAATTTTTAAGCAGGTAAGAAGTGCGGTCTTTACGATTAATATCCCCACCCTGCCGGTGTTCCCCATCACGTATGCAGTTAAAATCACCTCCCACCAGCAGGGGGGAAGACCCAACACAAAACAGTGGTAAAATTTCAAATAGTTCTGCCCGCTCCTGTTTATCAGGAGGGGCATACACATTTAAAACACGAATTAAAAGTCCATTAAAATATAGATGAATTAAAAGAGCTCTGCCAGGCACAATCTCAGTTACTGTATGAATAGAAAAGGACTGGCCTCGGCAGAGCAGCCCAACACCCACAGAACGACAGTCATTTGCACCGGACCATATGGATGGGCCCAGCTTCCAGTCTTCTTTTAAGTCTTTATAGTCCATTTTACTAGGGATTCCACATTCTTGTAGCAGGCAAAGGTCAAAGTCACATGTCTCTAGATAAGAAAATAAAGCAGCCCTGCGATCAGGGCTCTTTAAGGACCTCACATTGAGTGAGGCAATTTTTACAGGGATAGGCATAGTTTATGGAGAGTCCGTGCTTGGAGAATCAAAGTCAATAATAAGCTGCGTACCGTCATCCCCCGCCTGCGGGGTAATCAGCTCCTTGATGTTCTGAGGGTCGGAGCTTGAGATCGATGATGCCCCGACCCTGAGCTCGCTCTCGTCCGAACTACGGCACGCCGCTTTCCTTTGAATGTCTTCCTCTTCTTCTTCTCTTTGTCTTTTAAATGTCACACTGCTGTCCATATCCTCTGTGTTGCTCTCACTCGATGTAATCTCTGGCCCCCGGCTGATGGATCTGCGTCTTCTTTCATCATTTGACGACTGGAACTGCTGCACAGGGGCCTGTGAGGCCTCTTTTCCGGAACCTTTGCCGCTACCTTGGGAAGTTTTCATCGCTTGTTCCCCAGCAAGCGTTGCTGAGGACTGTTGCTCCAACTTCCCCATCGATCGACGATGGCCAGTTTTACCCACCGGGTCCACTGCTGGCGGGGCAGCAAACCCTGGTTTGGCGCCACTTGTCTTCTTGGCCCTGTCCTGTATAGGCGGAGTAACAGGACCGGGCTCAGACCTGGCCACCTGGCTCCCCTTCCGGCGGGCTTTCACCGGGGCCTCTTCGTCCGGAGCAGGGCGACCCTGGGCCAAGCCAGTACCTGGCTTATGCTGCAATTTTGGGTCCACTTTTGCCCCCACCGAGGCCCGTCGGCTGCCACCCGCCACAGGTGAGCCCCCTTCAGAAGTTTCGGCGGGCTCTTGAGCCAGGTAGGAAGTCGATCGACGTCTTTCAATTTCCCGGGCAGTAAACTCGATCACCCGCCCGGGCTTCGTGGAATCCCCATGGCCTCCCCCTAGCACTACCACCGGTGGGCCCCCCGATGGAGCACCAGAGGTCTTGGGCCTGGACCCATCAGTACCTGCCATCTGGGGTTTGGGCATCTTAAAAAAGGACGTCTTTTGTCCTGTCCCCTCTTTGGGTGGGCCCAGCCTTGACCCACCCATCGTAGTTTTTGCTTTATGGGGACAGGAATTAAAATCGTGATTTTCCTCTCCGCAGAGGTTGCACCTTATCGTATGGCTACATCTTGAGGCTATGTGACCTTCTTGGCCACACCTATTGCAGCGAATCACACGCTCCGCGCCGCAGGTCTCCTGGGTGTGGCCAAACCTCAAGCAATTTCGGCAATACATAGGCATTTGAGGATAGAACAGGAAGCCCCGAACTCTCCCGATGGCAAAATTTGGGGGCGGATGGCAAAGACCCCCAATACCACCGGGATCCTTACGGAGCTTGACCCAGAACTTCCTCTTGCCGTTCCAGAACCGCACGGAGTTCAAGATTTTGTTTGCGAATCGCACCTCTTCGCAGTATCGCCGAAGAAAAGTGGCTATATCCTCCGTGGTCACATGAGGGCTGTGCATAGCCACCACCAACGGTATATGTTCCTCACCATAGAGGAACTGGAACGAAAGACCGTCGAGTCGATCGTCCCTCTGGTCCGCACCAGACAAGGTTGCATAGATGTTATCGCAACACGCCGTGGCCGTGAAGGTGACGGTATACAGGCCACGGCTTTCCTGGTCATTTAGACACAGGATGTCCTCCCTATTGAGGCGGAAGTAGTCAAGAAGAATCACCTCCGCAATGAAGCGGAGGTTCTTCAACTGACGATGGCTCTCCGACACCTCTATGCGGATGGTATTTCGCATCGACATTTCCCCAGAGGGGAAAGCCCAGGAGAACGGCATCTTCCACACCCAGGGACTAAGCCCCTTCCCCAATAGCAGCAGGGGCTCGGAATCCCGCTATAAAAGCGGAACCCTTACCCAAGGCAGAGGTCGGGGGTACCCTAGGTGCTTCCGAAGCTACAGGTAACGCTCAACGTACCGAAAATGCCTTCTGAGACACAAGGTCCCAGAGACAGGGGGATCGCAACCCGTTGTCCGTGGACTAAGCCCGCTCCCCAATAGCAGCAAGGGGGTGAAGTCCCTCCGTAAGGAGAGACAATCCCCCAAGGCCGAGAAGCGGGGTACCACAGACACCTTCCGACCAGACCAAATGCAGATACTACACTTGATCTTAGCCAAAAGGCCGAGAAGCGATAACCGTGAAAGGGGCGGGCCCAACAAGGTCCCCTTCATGGGCACTATCACTGCTTGCTGTCAGGGAGGCTGCCAGACAATTTTCCATGCACACTCTGGGCTGGGGGGCAGTCAACCACCAGTACACACAGCAGAACCTAAACCCATACCATTATTGCTAAGCAGCAAGACAGGGGCCCATTGCACTCCCACGGGGCCTTTTTAAATGCAATCCATAACCCGGATTTGCCAGGAACCCTTCTTACTCCTCCTACTTGCATGTGACACTGGGCTTAGGATCTGCATAGGAAACACACACACAAGCACACACCTACCTTTGTTGCCTGCAGATGCCTCCTTGGCTGTCCCCAAACGGTATCAAACCAACACCCACGGGAAGCTGTAAGCATAGAGGACATGCCTGCACCCCATTGGACTTACCTGTGTGGGTTAAATCCGGGTTATTTGACAACCTATGGCGGTGATGGTTCTGCTCAGGCAGAGCAGTGCTGATGCTCCTCATAAAGCTGTCGCTGCTGTGAAGGTTCTAGGTGACATCACAAATCCCTTTGGTTACATACACAACAAAGCTGGGTTGTTGTTGTTTACACTCTGCAAGGCCTGTGGAAGTGAGTGACATCATAGCACTGTAGTTCTGAGGGTTCAAGATGGATGCAACAATCTCCTGTTGCTTCTATGAAGGCCGTAATAGACGACATCACCAAACAGCTCCATAGTCACATACACAGCAAAGGAGAGATGTTGTTTACACCTAGTGATGTCAGTGGTATTGAGTGACATCACAGCACAGTGCTAAGGCTCCTGGGCCTGGACACAGCAGCGGCTGCAATATCTCAACGGAGAATACGTTTATATCTATGTGTGTGTGTGCGCATATATATATATATATATATATATATATATATATATATATATATATTTCTCCGCCGAAATCACTTTTAAACCCATTTCCACCTTTTTTTCCCTTCTCTTCCTCTTACTTTTTTTTCACGTTTTTTTACGTTTTTCTCCTTTTCGCCTCTTTTCTGGGCGTATTATTCTTCTTTTTCTTCTTTTTTTTCGTCTAATGCATACCCCATCAGTGCAGCAATGCTTATTCAATACCGCCAGCAGATGGAGACACTGGGGGATAATTTTCTAAGGATTTATACTGATTTTTCCTGTCTGAATTTGTCGCACAGAAAGTTGCAGGCCAAATATGTGTGACATTTCTGCGACTTTAGCTTCTAGAGCATTTTTACAACATTATACATAGGTGCTGAATACATAAAAAGCGACTGTTCAGCGACAGACAAGTCGCATCGGCTGAAAGTAGGCCAGAATGTCAGTCCATGTTGGAGCAGGTTTAGATACAGTCTAAAGCATAGATCTCAAAGTCTGTGCACAGAATTTAGCAAGGGCCTCGCACCTTCTGATGCATCAGGTAGGTGCACAATAGCATAGCCTAACCCTCTGTACTTTGGTCTATATTGATGCGGGACATAGACAGCCAGCTGATGACCAATCCATTAGTGCAATGGATGGCTGGAAGCATTTGTCTTTGCCTTTGCAATACCACAGAAGCAATGCATGGTCAATGTACAGCAATGACACACCTGTGTGAACAGCCAGGAGACCCCCCCCCCCCCCCCATGTTATGTTACATAGTTACATAGTTAGTACGGTCGAAAAAAGACATATGTCCATCACGTTCAACCAGGGAATTAAGGGGTAGGGGTGTGGCGCGATATTGGGGAAGGGATGAGATTTTATATTTCTTCATAAGCATTAATCTTATTTTGTCAATTAGGAACATTCAGCACCCACCCGCTATCAAGGCAGCTGCCTATCATGTCATGCCCTACCTGCACAGGTGTGCTGGCTACTCAAATGATCCAATTAAGGAGGCCATTTAGTCAGCAGCAGCAGAAGTCCTGTGCCTGGACGCTCCAACAGGGGCCAGACACAAGCAGAAGCAGAAGCAGCAGAAGCAGCAGCAGCACCACCTTTTGTTTTTTGGCTGCAGCAGCAGCAAGGCCCACAGGGCTGGCTAGCTGGCTAGCCAGCAAGCAGGTAGCAATGAAAGTAGGAATCTTTCTTTTTAACCCTGTAAGGGGGTGGTGCACTGTACCCGAAGATACTGCCATATCGGGTCAATGCATAGGGCGACGGAAGCAAGCTTCGAAATCGGCCCCCGTTCTCAAAAATCCATTTAATATATGGTCCCCAGATAGGGGACGTATCAGATATTAAACTGATAAGAACAGATACTACACTTGATCTTAGCCAAAAGGCCGAGAAGCGATAACCGTGAAAGGGGCGGGCCCAACAAGGTCCCCTTCATGGGCACTATCACTGCTTGCTGTCAGGGAGGCTGCCAGACAATTTTCCATGCACACTCTGGGCTGGGGGGCAGTCAACCACCAGTACACACAGCAGAACCTAAACCCATACCATTATTGCTAAGCAGCAAGACAGGGGCCCATTGCACTCCCACGGGGCCTTTTTAAATGCAATCCATAACCCGGATTTGCCAGGAACCCTTCTTACTCCTCCTACTTGCATGTGACACTGGGCGATCTGCATAGGAAACACACACACAAGCACACACCTACCTTTGTTGCCTGCAGATGCCTCCTTGGCTGTCCCCAAACGGTATCAAACCAACACCCACGGGAAGCTGTAAGCATAGAGGACATGCCTGCACCCCATTGGACTTACCTGTGTGGGTTAAATCCGGGTTATTTGACAACCTATGGCGGTGATGGTTCTGCTCAGGCAGAGCAGTGCTGATGCTCCTCATAAAGCTGTCGCTGCTGTGAAGGTTCTAGGTGACATCACAAATCCCTTTGGTTACATACACAACAAAGCTGGGTTGTTGTTGTTTACACTCTGCAAGGCCTGTGGAAGTGAGTGACATCATAGCACTGTAGTTCTGAGGGTTCAAGATGGATGCAACAATCTCCTGTTGCTTCTATGAAGGCCGTAATAGACGACATCACCAAACAGCTCCATAGTCACATACACAGCAAAGGAGAGATGTTGTTTACACCTAGTGATGTCAGTGGTATTGAGTGACATCACAGCACAGTGCTAAGGCTCCTGGGCCTGGACACAGCAGCGGCTGCAATATCTCAATGGAGAATACGTTTATATCTATGTGTGTGTGTGCGCATATATATATATATATATATATATATATATATATATATATATATATTCTCCGCCGAAATCACTTTTAAACCCATTTCCACCTTTTTTTCCCTTCTCTTCCTCTTACTTTTTTTTCACGTTTTTTTACGTTTTTCTCCTTTTCGCCTCTTTTCTGGGCGTATTATTCTTCTTTTTCTTCTTTTTTTTCGTCTAATGCATACCCCATCAGTGCAGCAATGCTTATTCAATACCGCCAGCAGATGGAGACACTGGGGGATAATTTTCTAAGGATTTATACTGATTTTTCCTGTCTGAATTTGTCGCACAGAAAGTTGCAGGCCAAATATGTGTGACATTTCTGCGACTTTAGCTTCTAGAGCATTTTTACAACATTATACATAGGTGCTGAATACATAAAAAGCGACTGTTCAGCGACAGACAAGTCGCATCGGCTGAAAGTAGGCCAGAATGTCAGTCCATGTTGGAGCAGGTTTAGATACAGTCTAAAGCATAGATCTCAAAGTCTGTGCACAGAATTTAGCAAGGGCCTCGCACCTTCTGATGCATCAGGTAGGTGCACAATAGCATAGCCTAACCCTCTGTACTTTGGTCTATATTGATGCGGGACATAGACAGCCAGCTGATGACCAATCCATTAGTGCAATGGATGGCTGGAAGCATTTGTCTTTGCCTTTGCAATACCACAGAAGCAATGCATGGTCAATGTACAGCAATGACACACCTGTGTGAACAGCCAGGAGACCCCCCCCCCCATGTTATGTTACATAGTTACATAGTTAGTACGGTCGAAAAAAGACATATGTCCATCACGTTCAACCAGGGAATTAAGGGGTAGGGGTGTGGCGCGATATTGGGGAAGGGATGAGATTTTATATTTCTTCATAAGCATTAATCTTATTTTGTCAATTAGGAACATTCAGCACCCACCCGCTATCAAGGCAGCTGCCTATCATGTCATGCCCTACCTGCACAGGTGTGCTGGCTACTCAAATGATCCAATTAAGGAGGCCATTTAGTCAGCAGCAGCAGAAGTCCTGTGCCTGGACGCTCCAACAGGGGCCAGACACAAGCAGAAGCAGAAGCAGCAGAAGCAGCAGCAGCACCACCTTTTGTTTTTTGGCTGCAGCAGCAGCAAGGCCCACAGGGCTGGCTAGCTGGCTAGCCAGCAAGCAGGTAGCAATGAAAGTAGGAATCTTTCTTTTTAACCCTGTAAGGGGGTGGTGCACTGTACCCGAAGATACTGCCATATCGGGTCAATGCATAGGGCGACGGAAGCAAGCTTCGAAATCGGCCCCCGTTCTCAAAAATCCATTTAATATATGGTCCCCAGATAGGGGACGTATCAGATATTAAACTGATAAGAACAGATACTACACTTGATCTTAGCCAAAAGGCCGAGAAGCGATAACCGTGAAAGGGGCGGGCCCAACAAGGTCCCCTTCATGGGCACTATCACTGCTTGCTGTCAGGGAGGCTGCCAGACAATTTTCCATGCACACTCTGGGCTGGGGGGCAGTCAACCACCAGTACACACAGCAGAACCTAAACCCATACCATTATTGCTAAGCAGCAAGACAGGGGCCCATTGCACTCCCACGGGGCCTTTTTAAATGCAATCCATAACCCGGATTTGCCAGGAACCCTTCTTACTCCTCCTACTTGCATGTGACACTGGGCTTAGGATCTGCATAGGAAACACACACACAAGCACACACCTACCTTTGTTGCCTGCAGATGCCTCCTTGGCTGTCCCCAAACGGTATCAAACCAACACCCACGGGAAGCTGTAAGCATAGAGGACATGCCTGCACCCCATTGGACTTACCTGTGTGGGTTAAATCCGGGTTATTTGACAACCTATGGCGGTGATGGTTCTGCTCAGGCAGAGCAGTGCTGATGCTCCTCATAAAGCTGTCGCTGCTGTGAAGGTTCTAGGTGACATCACAAATCCCTTTGGTTACATACACAACAAGCTGGGTTGTTGTTGTTTACACTCTGCAAGGCCTGTGGAAGTGAGTGACATCATAGCACTGTAGTTCTGAGGGTTCAAGATGGATGCAACAATCTCCTGTTGCTTCTATGAAGGCCGTAATAGACGACATCACCAAACAGCTCCATAGTCACATACACAGCAAAGGAGAGATGTTGTTTACACCTAGTGATGTCAGTGGTATTGAGTGACATCACAGCACAGTGCTAAGGCTCCTGGGCCTGGACACAGCAGCGGCTGCAATATCTCAACGGAGAATACGTTTATATCTATGTGTGTGTGTGCGCATATATATATATATATATATATATATATATATATATATATTTCTCCGCCGAAATCACTTTTAAACCCATTTCCACCTTTTTTTCCCTTCTCTTCCTCTTACTTTTTTTTCACGTTTTTTTACATTTTTCTCCTTTTCGCCTCTTTTCTGGGCGTATTATTCTTCTTTTTCTTCTTTTTTTTCGTCTAATGCATACCCCATCAGTGCAGCAATGCTTATTCAATACCGCCAGCAGATGGAGACACTGGGGGATAATTTTCTAAGGATTTATACTGATTTTTCCTGTCTGAATTTGTCGCACAGAAAGTTGCAGGCCAAATATGTGTGACATTTCTGCGACTTTAGCTTCTAGAGCATTTTTACAACATTATACATAGGTGCTGAATACATAAAAAGCGACTGTTCAGCGACAGACAAGTCGCATCGGCTGAAAGTAGGCCAGAATGTCAGTCCATGTTGGAGCAGGTTTAGATACAGTCTAAAGCATAGATCTCAAAGTCTGTGCACAGAATTTAGCAAGGGCCTCGCACCTTCTGATGCATCAGGTAGGTGCACAATAGCATAGCCTAACCCTCTGTACTTTGGTCTATATTGATGCGGGACATAGACAGCCAGCTGATGACCAATCCATTAGTGCAATGGATGGCTGGAAGCATTTGTCTTTGCCTTTGCAATACCACAGAAGCAATGCATGGTCAATGTACAGCAATGACACACCTGTGTGAACAGCCAGGAGACCCCCCCCCCCCCCCCCCCCCCCCATGTTATGTTACATAGTTACATAGTTAGTACGGTCGAAAAAAGACATATGTCCATCACGTTCAACCAGGGAATTAAGGGGTAGGGGTGTGGCGCGATATTGGGGAAGGGATGAGATTTTATATTTCTTCATAAGCATTAATCTTATTTTGTCAATTAGGAACATTCAGCACCCACCCGCTATCAAGGCAGCTGCCTATCATGTCATGCCCTACCTGCACAGGTGTGCTGGCTACTCAAATGATCCAATTAAGGAGGCCATTTAGTCAGCAGCAGCAGAAGTCCTGTGCCTGGACGCTCCAACAGGGGCCAGACACAAGCAGAAGCAGAAGCAGCAGAAGCAGCAGCAGCACCACCTTTTGTTTTTTGGCTGCAGCAGCAGCAAGGCCCGCAGGGCTGGCTAGCTGGCTAGCCAGCAAGCAGGTAGCAATGAAAGTAGGAATCTTTCTTTTTAACCCTGTAAGGGGGTGGTGCACTGTACCCGAAGATACTGCCATATCGGGTCAATGCATAGGGAGACGGAAGCAAGCTTCGAAATCGGCCCCCGTTCTCAAAAATCCATTTAATATATGGTCCCCAGATAGGGGACGTATCAGATATTAAACTGATAAGAACAGATACTACACTTGATCTTAGCCAAAAGGCCGAGAAGCGATAACCGTGAAAGGGGCGGGCCCAACAAGGTCCCCTTCATGGGCACTATCACTGCTTGCTGTCAGGGAGGCTGCCAGACAATTTTCCATGCACACTCTGGGCTGGGGGGCAGTCAACCACCAGTACACACAGCAGAACCTAAACCCATACCATTATTGCTAAGCAGCAAGACAGGGGCCCATTGCACTCCCACGGGGCCTTTTTAAATGCAATCCATAACCCGGATTTGCCAGGAACCCTTCTTACTCCTCCTACTTGCATGTGACACTGGGCTTAGGATCTGCATAGGAAACACACACACAAGCACACACCTACCTTTGTTGCCTGCAGATGCCTCCTTGGCTGTCCCCAAACGGTATCAAACCAACACCCACGGGAAGCTGTAAGCATAGAGGACATGCCTGCACCCCATTGGACTTACCTGTGTGGGTTAAATCCGGGTTATTTGACAACCTATGGCGGTGATGGTTCTGCTCAGGCAGAGCAGTGCTGATGCTCCTCATAAAGCTGTCGCTGCTGTGAAGGTTCTAGGTGACATCACAAATCCCTTTGGTTACATACACAACAAAGCTGGGTTGTTGTTGTTTACACTCTGCAAGGCCTGTGGAAGTGAGTGACATCATAGCACTGTAGTTCTGAGGGTTCAAGATGGATGCAACAATCTCCTGTTGCTTCTATGAAGGCCGTAATAGACGACATCACCAAACAGCTCCATAGTCACATACACAGCAAAGGAGAGATGTTGTTTACACCTAGTGATGTCAGTGGTATTGAGTGACATCACAGCACAGTGCTAAGGCTCCTGGGCCTGGACACAGCAGCGGCTGCAATATCTCAACGGAGAATACGTTTATATCTATGTGTGTGTGTGCGCATATATATATATATATATATATATATATATATATATATATATATATATTTCTCCGCCGAAATCACTTTTAAACCCATTTCCACCTTTTTTTCCCTTCTCTTCCTCTTACTTTTTTTTCACGTTTTTTTACGTTTTTCTCCTTTTCGCCTCTTTTCTGGGCGTATTATTCTTCTTTTTCTTCTTTTTTTTCGTCTAATGCATACCCCATCAGTGCAGCAATGCTTATTCAATACCGCCAGCAGATGGAGACACTGGGGGATAATTTTCTAAGGATTTATACTGATTTTTCCTGTCTGAATTTGTCGCACAGAAAGTTGCAGGCCAAATATGTGTGACATTTCTGCGACTTTAGCTTCTAGAGCATTTTTACAACATTATACATAGGTGCTGAATACATAAAAAGCGACTGTTCAGCGACAGACAAGTCGCATCGGCTGAAAGTAGGCCAGAATGTCAGTCCATGTTGGAGCAGGTTTAGATACAGTCTAAAGCATAGATCTCAAAGTCTGTGCACAGAATTTAGCAAGGGCCTCGCACCTTCTGATGCATCAGGTAGGTGCACAATAGCATAGCCTAACCCTCTGTACTTTGGTCTATATTGATGCGGGACATAGACAGCCAGCTGATGACCAATCCATTAGTGCAATGGATGGCTGGAAGCATTTGTCTTTGCCTTTGCAATACCACAGAAGCAATGCATGGTCAATGTACAGCAATGACACACCTGTGTGAACAGCCAGGAGACCCCCCCCCCCCCCCCCATGTTATGTTACATAGTTACATAGTTAGTACGGTCGAAAAAAGACATATGTCCATCACGTTCAACCAGGGAATTAAGGGGTAGGGGTGTGGCGCGATATTGGGGAAGGGATGAGATTTTATATTTCTTCATAAGCATTAATCTTATTTTGTCAATTAGGAACATTCAGCACCCACCCGCTATCAAGTCATGCCCTACCTGCACAGGTGTGCTGGCTACTCAAATGATCCAATTAAGGAGGCCATTTAGTCAGCAGCAGCAGAAGTCCTGTGCCTGGACGCTCCAACAGGGGCCAGACACAAGCAGAAGCAGAAGCAGCAGAAGCAGCAGCAGCACCACCTTTTGTTTTTTGGCTGCAGCAGCAGCAAGGCCCACAGGGCTGGCTAGCTGGCTAGCCAGCAAGCAGGTAGCAATGAAAGTAGGAATCTTTCTTTTTAACCCTGTAAGGGGGTGGTGCACTGTACCCGAAGATACTGCCATATCGGGTCAATGCATAGGGCGACGGAAGCAAGCTTCGAAATCGGCCCCCGTTCTCAAAAATCCATTTAATATATGGTCCCCAGATAGGGGACGTATCAGATATTAAACTGATAAGAACAGATACTACACTTGATCTTAGCCAAAAGGCCGAGAAGCGATAACCGTGAAAGGGGCGGGCCCAACAAGGTCCCCTTCATGGGCACTATCACTGCTTGCTGTCAGGGAGGCTGCCAGACAATTTTCCATGCACACTCTGGGCTGGGGGGCAGTCAACCACCAGTACACACAGCAGAACCTAAACCCATACCATTATTGCTAAGCAGCAAGACAGGGGCCCATTGCACTCCCACGGGGCCTTTTTAAATGCAATCCATAACCCGGATTTGCCAGGAACCCTTCTTACTCCTCCTACTTGCATGTGACACTGGGCTTAGGATCTGCATAGGAAACACACACACAAGCACACACCTACCTTTGTTGCCTGCAGATGCCTCCTTGGCTGTCCCCAAACGGTATCAAACCAACACCCACGGGAAGCTGTAAGCATAGAGGACATGCCTGCACCCCATTGGACTTACCTGTGTGGGTTAAATCCGGGTTATTTGACAACCTATGGCGGTGATGGTTCTGCTCAGGCAGAGCAGTGCTGATGCTCCTCATAAAGCTGTCGCTGCTGTGAAGGTTCTAGGTGACATCACAAATCCCTTTGGTTACATACACAACAAAGCTGGGTTGTTGTTGTTTACACTCTGCAAGGCCTGTGGAAGTGAGTGACATCATAGCACTGTAGTTCTGAGGGTTCAAGATGGATGCAACAATCTCCTGTTGCTTCTATGAAGGCCGTAATAGACGACATCACCAAACAGCTCCATAGTCACATACACAGCAAAGGAGAGATGTTGTTTACACCTAGTGATGTCAGTGGTATTGAGTGACATCACAGCACAGTGCTAAGGCTCCTGGGCCTGGACACAGCAGCGGCTGCAATATCTCAACGGAGAATACGTTTATATCTATGTGTGTGTGTGCGCATATATATATATATATATATATATATATATATATATATATATATATATATATATTTCTCCGCCGAAATCACTTTTAAACCCATTTCCACCTTTTTTTCCCTTCTCTTCCTCTTACTTTTTTTTCACGTTTTTTTACGTTTTTCTCCTTTTCGCCTCTTTTCTGGGCGTATTATTCTTCTTTTTCTTCTTTTTTTTCGTCTAATGCATACCCCATCAGTGCAGCAATGCTTATTCAATACCGCCAGCAGATGGAGACACTGGGGGATAATTTTCTAAGGATTTATACTGATTTTTCCTGTCTGAATTTGTCGCACAGAAAGTTGCAGGCCAAATATGTGTGACATTTCTGCGACTTTAGCTTCTAGAGCATTTTTACAACATTATACATAGGTGCTGAATACATAAAAAGCGACTGTTCAGCGACAGACAAGTCGCATCGGCTGAAAGTAGGCCAGAATGTCAGTCCATGTTGGAGCAGGTTTAGATACAGTCTAAAGCATAGATCTCAAAGTCTGTGCACAGAATTTAGCAAGGGCCTCGCACCTTCTGATGCATCAGGTAGGTGCACAATAGCATAGCCTAACCCTCTGTACTTTGGTCTATATTGATGCGGGACATAGACAGCCAGCTGATGACCAATCCATTAGTGCAATGGATGGCTGGAAGCATTTGTCTTTGCCTTTGCAATACCACAGAAGCAATGCATGGTCAATGTACAGCAATGACACACCTGTGTGAACAGCCAGGAGACCCCCCCATGTTATGTTACATAGTTACATAGTTAGTACGGTCGAAAAAAGACATATGTCCATCACGTTCAACCAGGGAATTAAGAGGTAGGGGTGTGGCGCGATATTGGGGAAGGGATGAGATTTTATATTTCTTCATAAGCATTAATCTTATTTTGTCAATTAGGAACATTCAGCACCCACCCGCTATCAAGGCAGCTGCCTATCATGTCATGCCCTACCTGCACAGGTGTGCTGGCTACTCAAATGATCCAATTAAGGAGGCCATTTAGTCAGCAGCAGCAGAAGTCCTGTGCCTGGACGCTCCAACAGGGGCCAGACACAAGCAGAAGCAGAAGCAGCAGAAGCAGCAGCAGCACCACCTTTTGTTTTTTGGCTGCAGCAGCAGCAAGGCCCACAGGGCTGGCTAGCTGGCTAGCCAGCAAGCAGGTAGCAATGAAAGTAGGAATCTTTCTTTTTAACCCTGTAAGGGGGTGGTGCACTGTACCCGAAGATACTGCCATATCGGGTCAATGCATAGGGCGACGGAAGCAAGCTTCGAAATCGGCCCCCGTTCTCAAAAATCCATTTAATATATGGTCCCCAGATAGGGGACGTATCAGATATTAAACTGATAAGAACAGATTTTTTTTTTTTTTTTATCTAAAGCCGAGGAACGTGCTTTCGATTCACCCAAAGTGCAAGAAAAAGTGCAAACGTGTTACACTAAAAAAACGTGCACAAAGGATGCGGTCTATCGCAAGCCCTTCTCCGATAGGAGAGAGGCCCCCCAACAAACCTTACCCTTCGCCTCCGGACCAAAAGGTACCTGCGAGGTTCCAGGTTCGATGTCCCTTTTCGCCGAAGCTACTAGGGGACCACAAATGCTCCCGGCATCCCCCTTGGCGTTAGCCAAGGTATCTGCCCGCAGAGCCGATTACGGTAGGTACCCTGCCAAAGCAGGAGTACCCGGGGTGTTTGCAGGGAGGTGCGGAACCTAATGGCCACACACACCTCCCCTAGACCGCCAGGAGGGACACCCAGAAGGGCTACCGCATCCTGACCAATCCTGTGAACACACAACACGCAAAAAGTGACACAGTGAGACAAAAAAGAAATAAATAAGTGAATGTGTGCAGATATACTGCCCGGACATCCGGCCGGATCTATAAAAATTTCTCTGATCCTAGCCAGAAGGCCGGGAATCAAGAGGTGAGTGCCACAAGGTGAAGAGATTATGGTGCCCGTGCTTCAACTCAGTGAGTCTATCCTCCCAGTGAGTTTCGGCACCTCGGGGTCACCACTCCCCGAGGCACAAAAGTACCTCGGCTCTAGACCCTCTCAGCCTCATGGCGAGACCCGGAGGGAACAGGTCACATCGGGGCAGCCGTCGAGCTGATTCCTCAGAACCAGCCCCGGAAAGCCCTGGTACACCTGCATCCTCCATGCAGCACCCATCCCGGCGTTACTATCCACCGGCATGAAAAACTGATAAGAACAGATACTACACTTGATCTTAGCCAAAAGGCCGAGAAGCGATAACCGTGAAAGGGGCGGGCCCAACAAGGTCCCCTTCATGGGCACTATCACTGCTTGCTGTCAGGGAGGCTGCCAGACAATTTTCCATGCACACTCTGGGCTGGGGGGTAGTCAACCACCAGTACACACAGCAGAACCTAAACCCATACCATTATTGCTAAGCAGCAAGACAGGGGCCCATTGCACTCCCACGGGGCCTTTTTAAATGCAATCCATAACCCGGATTTGCCAGGAACCCTTCTTACTCCTCCTACTTGCATGTGACACTGGGCTTAGGATCTGCATAGGAAACACACACACAAGCACACACCTACCTTTGTTGCCTGCAGATGCCTCCTTGGCTGTCCCCAAACGGTATCAAACCAACACCCACGGGAAGCTGTAAGCATAGAGGACATGCCTGCACCCCATTGGACTTACCTGTGTGGGTTAAATCCGGGTTATTTGACAACCTATGGCGGTGATGGTTCTGCTCAGGCAGAGCAGTGCTGATGCTCCTCATAAAGCTGTCGCTGCTGTGAAGGTTCTAGGTGACATCACAAATCCCTTTGGTTACATACACAACAAAGCTGGGTTGTTGTTGTTTACACTCTGCAAGGCCTGTGGAAGTGAGTGACATCATAGCACTGTAGTTCTGAGGGTTCAAGATGGATGCAACAATCTCCTGTTGCTTCTATGAAGGCCGTAATAGACGACATCACCAAACAGCTCCATAGTCACATACACAGCAAAGGAGAGATGTTGTTTACACCTAGTGATGTCAGTGGTATTGAGTGACATCACAGCACAGTGCTAAGGCTCCTGGGCCTGGACACAGCAGCGGCTGCAATATCTCAACGGAGAATACGTTTATATCTATGTGTGTGTGTGCGCATATATATATATATATATATATATATATATATATATATATATATATTTCTCCGCCGAAATCACTTTTAAACCCATTTCCACCTTTTTTTCCCTTCTCTTCCTCTTACTTTTTTTTCACGTTTTTTTACGTTTTTCTCCTTTTCGCCTCTTTTCTGGGCGTATTATTCTTCTTTTTCTTCTTTTTTTTCGTCTAATGCATACCCCATCAGTGCAGCAATGCTTATTCAATACCGCCAGCAGATGGAGACACTGGGGGATAATTTTCTAAGGATTTATACTGATTTTTCCTGTCTGAATTTGTCGCACAGAAAGTTGCAGGCCAAATATGTGTGACATTTCTGCGACTTTAGCTTCTAGAGCATTTTTACAACATTATACATAGGTGCTGAATACATAAAAAGCGACTGTTCAGCGACAGACAAGTCGCATCGGCTGAAAGTAGGCCAGAATGTCAGTCCATGTTGGAGCAGGTTTAGATACAGTCTAAAGCATAGATCTCAAAGTCTGTGCACAGAATTTAGCAAGGGCCTCGCACCTTCTGATGCATCAGGTAGGTGCACAATAGCATAGCCTAACCCTCTGTACTTTGGTCTATATTGATGCGGGACATAGACAGCCAGCTGATGACCAATCCATTAGTGCAATGGATGGCTGGAAGCATTTGTCTTTGCCTTTGCAATACCACAGAAGCAATGCATGGTCAATGTACAGCAATGACACACCTGTGTGAACAGCCAGGAGACCCCCCCCCCCCCCCATGTTATGTTACATAGTTACATAGTTAGTACGGTCGAAAAAAGACATATGTCCATCACGTTCAACCAGGGAATTAAGGGGTAGGGGTGTGGCGCGATATTGGGGAAGGGATGAGATTTTATATTTCTTCATAAGCATTAATCTTATTTTGTCAATTAGGAACATTCAGCACCCACCCGCTATCAAGGCAGCTGCCTATCATGTCATGCCCTACCTGCACAGGTGTGCTGGCTACTCAAATGATCCAATTAAGGAGGCCATTTAGTCAGCAGCAGCAGAAGTCCTGTGCCTGGACGCTCCAACAGGGGCCAGACACAAGCAGAAGCAGAAGCAGCAGAAGCAGCAGCAGCACCACCTTTTGTTTTTTGGCTGCAGCAGCAGCAAGGCCCACAGGGCTGGCTAGCTGGCTAGCCAGCAAGCAGGTAGCAATGAAAGTAGGAATCTTTCTTTTTAACCCTGTAAGGGGGTGGTGCACTGTACCCGAAGATACTGCCATATCGGGTCAATGCATAGGGCGACGGAAGCAAGCTTCGAAATCGGCCCCCGTTCTCAAAAATCCATTTAATATATGGTCCCCAGATAGGGGACGTATCAGATATTAAACTGATAAGAACAGATACTACACTTGATCTTAGCCAAAAGGCCGAGAAGCGATAACCGTGAAAGGGGCGGGCCCAACAAGGTCCCCTTCATGGGCACTATCACTGCTTGCTGTCAGGGAGGCTGCCAGACAATTTTCCATGCACACTCTGGGCTGGGGGGCAGTCAACCACCAGTACACACAGCAGAACCTAAACCCATACCATTATTGCTAAGCAGCAAGACAGGGGCCCATTGCACTCCCACGGGGCCTTTTTAAATGCAATCCATAACCCGGATTTGCCAGGAACCCTTCTTACTCCTCCTACTTGCATGTGACACTGGGCTTAGGATCTGCATAGGAAACACACACACAAGCACACACCTACCTTTGTTGCCTGCAGATGCCTCCTTGGCTGTCCCCAAACGGTATCAAACCAACACCCACGGGAAGCTGTAAGCATAGAGGACATGCCTGCACCCCATTGGACTTACCTGTGTGGGTTAAATCCGGGTTATTTGACAACCTATGGCGGTGATGGTTCTGCTCAGGCAGAGCAGTGCTGATGCTCCTCATAAAGCTGTCGCTGCTGTGAAGGTTCTAGGTGACATCACAAATCCCTTTGGTTACATACACAACAAAGCTGGGTTGTTGTTGTTTACACTCTGCAAGGCCTGTGGAAGTGAGTGACATCATAGCACTGTAGTTCTGAGGGTTCAAGATGGATGCAACAATCTCCTGTTGCTTCTATGAAGGCCGTAATAGACGACATCACCAAACAGCTCCATAGTCACATACACAGCAAAGGAGAGATGTTGTTTACACCTAGTGATGTCAGTGGTATTGAGTGACATCACAGCACAGTGCTAAGGCTCCTGGGCCTGGACACAGCAGCGGCTGCAATATCTCAACGGAGAATACGTTTATATCTATGTGTGTGTGTGCGCATATATATATATATATATATATATATATATATATTTCTCCGCCGAAATCACTTTTAAACCCATTTCCACCTTTTTTTCCCTTCTCTTCCTCTTACTTTTTTTTCACGTTTTTTTACGTTTTTCTCCTTTTCGCCTCTTTTCTGGGCGTATTATTCTTCTTTTTCTTCTTTTTTTTCGTCTAATGCATACCCCATCAGTGCAGCAATGCTTATTCAATACCGCCAGCAGATGGAGACACTGGGGGATAATTTTCTAAGGATTTATACTGATTTTTCCTGTCTGAATTTGTCGCACAGAAAGTTGCAGGCCAAATATGTGTGACATTTCTGCGACTTTAGCTTCTAGAGCATTTTTACAACATTATACATAGGTGCTGAATACATAAAAAGCGACTGTTCAGCGACAGACAAGTCGCATCGGCTGAAAGTAGGCCAGAATGTCAGTCCATGTTGGAGCAGGTTTAGATACAGTCTAAAGCATAGATCTCAAAGTCTGTGCACAGAATTTAGCAAGGGCCTCGCACCTTCTGATGCATCAGGTAGGTGCACAATAGCATAGCCTAACCCTCTGTACTTTGGTCTATATTGATGCGGGACATAGACAGCCAGCTGATGACCAATCCATTAGTGCAATGGATGGCTGGAAGCATTTGTCTTTGCCTTTGCAATACCACAGAAGCAATGCATGGTCAATGTACAGCAATGACACACCTGTGTGAACAGCCAGGAGACCCCCCCATGTTATGTTACATAGTTACATAGTTAGTACGGTCGAAAAAAGACATATGTCCATCACGTTCAACCAGGGAATTAAGGGGTAGGGGTGTGGCGCGATATTGGGGAAGGGATGAGATTTTATATTTCTTCATAAGCATTAATCTTATTTTGTCAATTAGGAACATTCAGCACCCACCCGCTATCAAGGCAGCTGCCTATCATGTCATGCCCTACCTGCACAGGTGTGCTGGCTACTCAAATGATCCAATTAAGGAGGCCATTTAGTCAGCAGCAGCAGAAGTCCTGTGCCTGGACGCTCCAACAGGGGCCAGACACAAGCAGAAGCAGAAGCAGCACCACCTTTTGTTTTTTGGCTGCAGCAGCAGCAAGGCCCACAGGGCTGGCTAGCTGGCTAGCCAGCAAGCAGGTAGCAATGAAAGTAGGAATCTTTCTTTTTAACCCTGTAAGGGGGTGGTGCACTGTACCCGAAGATACTGCCATATCGGGTCAATGCATAGGGCGACGGAAGCAAGCTTCGAAATCGGCCCCCGTTCTCAAAAATCCATTTAATATATGGTCCCCAGATAGGGGACGTATCAGATATTAAACTGATAAGAACAGATACTACACTTGATCTTAGCCAAAAGGCCGAGAAGCGATAACCGTGAAAGGGGCGGGCCCAACAAGGTCCCCTTCATGGGCACTATCACTGCTTGCTGTCAGGGAGGCTGCCAGACAATTTTCCATGCACACTCTGGGCTGGGGGGCAGTCAACCACCAGTACACACAGCAGAACCTAAACCCATACCATTATTGCTAAGCAGCAAGACAGGGGCCCATTGCACTCCCACGGGGCCTTTTTAAATGCAATCCATAACCCGGATTTGCCAGGAACCCTTCTTACTCCTCCTACTTGCATGTGACACTGGGCTTAGGATCTGCATAGGAAACACACACACAAGCACACACCTACCTTTGTTGCCTGCAGATGCCTCCTTGGCTGTCCCCAAACGGTATCAAACCAACACCCACGGGAAGCTGTAAGCATAGAGGACATGCCTGCACCCCATTGGACTTACCTGTGTGGGTTAAATCCGGGTTATTTGACAACCTATGGCGGTGATGGTTCTGCTCAGGCAGAGCAGTGCTGATGCTCCTCATAAAGCTGTCGCTGCTGTGAAGGTTCTAGGTGACATCACAAATCCCTTTGGTTACATACACAACAAAGCTGGGTTGTTGTTGTTTACACTCTGCAAGGCCTGTGGAAGTGAGTGACATCATAGCACTGTAGTTCTGAGGGTTCAAGATGGATGCAACAATCTCCTGTTGCTTCTATGAAGGCCGTAATAGACGACATCACCAAACAGCTCCATAGTCACATACACAGCAAAGGAGAGATGTTGTTTACACCTAGTGATGTCAGTGGTATTGAGTGACATCACAGCACAGTGCTAAGGCTCCTGGGCCTGGACACAGCAGCGGCTGCAATATCTCAACGGAGAATACGTTTATATCTATGTGTGTGTGTGCGCATATATATATATATATATATATATATATATTTCTCCGCCGAAATCACTTTTAAACCCATTTCCACCTTTTTTTCCCTTCTCTTCCTCTTACTTTTTTTTCACGTTTTTTTACGTTTTTCTCCTTTTCGCCTCTTTTCTGGGCGTATTATTCTTCTTTTTCTTCTTTTTTTTCGTCTAATGCATACCCCATCAGTGCAGCAATGCTTATTCAATACCGCCAGCAGATGGAGACACTGGGGGATAATTTTCTAAGGATTTATACTGATTTTTCCTGTCTGAATTTGTCGCACAGAAAGTTGCAGGCCAAATATGTGTGACATTTCTGCGACTTTAGCTTCTAGAGCATTTTTACAACATTATACATAGGTGCTGAATACATAAAAAGCGACTGTTCAGCGACAGACAAGTCGCATCGGCTGAAAGTAGGCCAGAATGTCAGTCCATGTTGGAGCAGGTTTAGATACAGTCTAAAGCATAGATCTCAAAGTCTGTGCACAGAATTTAGCAAGGGCCTCGCACCTTCTGATGCATCAGGTAGGTGCACAATAGCATAGCCTAACCCTCTGTACTTTGGTCTATATTGATGCGGGACATAGACAGCCAGCTGATGACCAATCCATTAGTGCAATGGATGGCTGGAAGCATTTGTCTTTGCCTTTGCAATACCACAGAAGCAATGCATGGTCAATGTACAGCAATGACACACCTGTGTGAACAGCCAGGAGACCCCCCCCCCATGTTATGTTACATAGTTACATAGTTAGTACGGTCGAAAAAAGACATATGTCCATCACGTTCAACCAGGGAATTAAGGGGTAGGGGTGTGGCGCGATATTGGGGAAGGGATGAGATTTTATATTTCTTCATAAGCATTAATCTTATTTTGTCAATTAGGAACATTCAGCACCCACCCGCTATCAAGGCAGCTGCCTATCATGTCATG
Source organism: Hyla sarda (assembly GCF_029499605.1). Lineage (NCBI taxonomy): Eukaryota > Metazoa > Chordata > Amphibia > Anura > Hylidae > Hyla > Hyla sarda. The sequence goes on from NW_026610866.1 coordinate 93,248, forward strand.
CCCTACCTGCACAGGTGTGCTGGCTACTCAAATGATCCAATTAAGGAGGCCATTTAGTCAGCAGCAGCAGAAGTCCTGTGCCTGGACGCTCCAACAGGGGCCAGACACAAGCAGAAGCAGAAGCAGCAGAAGCAGCAGCAGCACCACCTTTTGTTTTTTGGCTGCAGCAGCAGCAGCAAGGCCCACAGGGCTGGCTAGCTGGCTAGCCAGCAAGCAGGTAGCAATGAAAGTAGGAATCTTTCTTTTTAACCCTGTAAGGGGGTGGTGCACTGTACCCGAAGATACTGCCATATCGGGTCAATGCATAGGGCGACGGAAGCAAGCTTCGAAATCGGCCCCCGTTCTCAAAAATCCATTTAATATATGGTCCCCAGATAGGGGACGTATCAGATATTAAACTGATAAGAACAGATTTTTTTTTTTTTTTTTTTTTTTAAATCCCTCAGGTAGGGGATGAAAGTACTCCAAGCAATACTTTCAAACTGGCATTACAAACTTTCTGTAACACACAACCCTCTCATCATTGGGAAACTTTATTTATCAATCAAACAGACAAAAAAAAACAATCAAGATAAATCAACAAGATGAATCCATTTTTTCGATTTCCAAATGCCTTCCGCATCAATCCCACCCCTCTTAGAATCCCACAAATAACACAAATACAGTTTGCCTAACACCATTCGCACACTATTATTAACACTCACTTCTTTCCTCAAAAACACATAAACATTCCTCACATCCCACAAGACTTCCTTAATACACGACAACAATAACCACAACACTCTTACATTCTGACCTCCACTTACACAAAGCCCAAACATCATCATCTCAAAAGACAAAAACTCCATACCTGTCAATTCCTTGCATAAAGGACCAAGCCTTCTAACAACCTCACGAGCATACTTACAATTCCAAAAGAGATGAATAACACTTTCAAAACCATTACAACCCACTCTAGGACACACATCACATCTCACCAAACCCCTTGCTTTCTGAAACTCTCTCACAGGCAACACACCATGTAGACTTTGCCACACAATCTCCTTTTGCTTATTAGACATACCATCCATCCTTACTTTCTTCCAAACTTTCTCCACATCCGCTCCCCTCACAGAATTAATATTACATACAACCTCTTTACTCTCAATCATTCTCATCACCAAACGTTTATTCTTCAACACACTCATCTCTTCTTCTATCAACTCAAATTTCTCCAAAAACCTCACAACCCACTCATACCACTTAGGAACCTCAAAAGCAACAGGCCTACTCAGATCCCTCTTACACCACTTCAGCCTAACAAACAGTCTTCCAGCAAGAAACTTAGTCATACAAGACATCTTCTTATCTCCTTCAATAATGACCAGTATGAAAACTAAAATATTCACTCCAAAATAAACCTCCAGATTTGGAAAACTCATCCCACCCTTCCGCCAATTTTTAATCACCACTTCTCTCCTTAATCTTTCTACTTTAGACCCCCAGAAAAAGACAAACAAAACCCGATTCAGACTCCTTAAACACATATACTGCGGAGGAAAAATCATAGCAACATACAGAAAAATTGGTAAAACAACACTTTTAATAACCACAATTTTTCCAATAAAAGAAAGACTTCTCATACTCCAAAAATTCAAACGCATCTCTACCTTCTTTTTTGCATCATCCCAACTCTCCTTTCCATCCAAGTCCTTACTAAACTTAATCCCCAATACTTTAATAGCCCCCTCCACTACATTCACCCCAACATCACTACTTAACCCACCTTCACCAAAGCATTTACATTCGCTCTTTAACCAATTCACTTTAAAAGCAGACGCACCACAGAAAATTGAAACCAAAAGCCTCACTCTCCTCACAGCACACTCAGAATCACACAGGACACATACATCATCCATATAAGCATTCACTTTAAATTCCCTACCATTGCTACCAGGAATATGAACACCTCTCACTATCTTATCCCTCCTAATCAGACATAACAGAGGCTCAATCGCGCATATAAACGCTACTGGCGAGAGCGGGCACCCCTGCCTTACTCCTGAAAAAACATTCACTCTTCTCCCCACACATCCATTAACGAGCATCCTACTATATATTCTATCATACAAACTCCTAACTCTCCACACAAAATCACTCGGAAACCCCATTCGCAACAATACCCTGAACAAAAAATTATGAGACAACCTATCATACGCCTTTTCAAAATCAAGTGACAACAAATAAGCATTTTGTTTTCTACTCTTACAATCCCACAAACAATCTCTCAACAGACACAAACTCTCATGTATACGACGTCCAGGCACAGCACAAAACTGATCATAACCAACCACACATTCAACAACATCCCTCATTCGATTAGCAATAATTTTTGCATAGATCTTATAATCGCAGTTAAGTAACGTAATTGGACGCCAATTCTTTAAATTTTTTAAATTCCCTTTTTTTGGAATTAATACTACCACCCCACCACGCATACTCTCCGCAATTTCCATATTCTCCCACATAAACTGACACACTGCAACAACATCCTTACCCACCACATTCCACAAAAAACGATAAAATTCCACAGGCAAACCATCTTCCCCTGGAGTCTTATTCGCTGACATTTTCTGCACTACATCCCATACTTCTTCACTTGAAATCTTACGCATAACAAAAGCCTGCTCAGCTTCTCCAAGCTTCCCATCCAACACACTCAATACCTCACTCTCCAAATTCTCATCTCTCCACTTCTCTCCATACAGCTCCTCATAAAAGCATGCAATTTCCTCACTCACACCATCACCAGTCACTTCCCTACCATCCTCTCTCACAATCATATCAATAACAGGTTTTTTAGAAAAAACTTTTTTGAAAAAATAACGTGAACATTTCTCATCATGTTCCAATTTATCTAACTTGGCCCTATACATGATACTCCTACCCTTTTCCAACACAAAATTATTAATCTCCCTCTTAGTGCTCACAATATCATCCTGAACATCCACTCCACAATCTCTCAACCTACACAAATAGGACAAACGCGCATTCAACTTCACATATTGCTCCCTCTTAAGAGCAGCGACTTTGTATCCAAAGGACTTAAAAAAGGACTTTGTTTTCTTTTTAACCCATTCCCACCACAAAATAATGTTATCAAACTCACCTTTCTTTCCACACCACTTCTTATACATACATTCATACTGATCTCTCACATCCACACTATCTAAATGTTTAATATTCATTTTCCACAAACCTCTCCCATACACAGCACTCTGACCCACATCAATCTCACACAGCAAGGAATCATGGTCCGAATAACAAACAGACCTCTGTCTGTAACTTAAAGCATTCAAACTCTCAGACAAAAAACAATAATCTAACTTAGAGTGAAAATTACCTCTATCTGCATGATATGTACATAAATTAGGATTAATATTACATAACTCTTGGATATCCCTTAACCTAAAATCAGAGACTAGCTCAAATAATTTTCTACCAGATACATCAAAAGCTTTTTTTGTTAAATCAACATTCATATCTCCAACTAAAATAACAGGCATCTTGCCCTGAACATAAAACTTTAACTTATCAAACAAATTTTTTCTTTCATTTTTATATGCAGGAGCATAAACATTAATCAAACGAAATTTCACATTTTTATAACTTAATACAGCAGAAATACACCTGCCAGGTTCAATTACCACATAGCTTTCCACAGCAATGTCAGGTGATTTAATCAAGATCCCCACACCATCATTCTTATTCAAAACACTCCCAGACCACACACACCGACCATACACCCATTCATCCTGACTTATGGTGAGATCAATACCACACTCCTGCAAACAAAAAATTGCAGCATTTTCCTGAGCTAAAAAACTTAAAATAGCAGCTCTCCTAGCCTTATTTTTAAACACTCTCACATTTTGAGAACATACAACAAAACCCATAGCCTAAAGCTACAAAGAACAAGGTTTAACCCTGCATGAGCTACACAGGTGCATCAGCCACCTGCTACTAACTAGCAAATCAAGTCCCAGCATAGTTATTCACCACTCTCAGTAGCCTCCATAACATCCGTCTCCAGGACTTCATAAAAGTTGCTGGTTTCCGGGCGCGAGTCCGCACCCTTCTCACCTCTTCTTTTCTTGGCAGACTTCCCTCCATGCACCAGTTGAAAGCCATCATAATTTTCATCCTCTGCATTATGTTTCCCACCACCCTCCCTGTTACACAAATCAGTCTCACCTGAGGATGGAAATGGCTCAATGTGAACAGGGTCAGAGGGGTGAACAGACTCCACAGAGTGACTAGGACTCTGCACTCCCTCAATAACTTCCTCCAACTGTCTGAAGGCATCAGAGACTGCAGCCTGAACATCAGGGGGCTTCTGAGGAGCTGCAATGGTCTTCAGAGAGGCCAATCTCCTCACTATTTCCCCCTCTCTCACCACACTACTGAATAAAGGACTTCTCACCCCAGGGCAGTCCTTATAAACATGACCTTCCTCCCGACATAAGTCACATTTCCTGGCTTTAGGACAACTTCCAGCATGGTGGCCAGCAGTATTACAGTTCCTGCACATTTGTCCTTGCACACAGTTCTCCTTTAAATGTCCAAAGGAAAAACAATTCCTGCAGTAGGAAGGCTGACCAGCATAGGACAGGTACCCCCTATAACCTGCAATGGAAAAACTGGCAGGGGGGTGTTTAAAACCCCCAACACAAGTAGGGTCTACTTTTAATTTAACCACAAACTTATAATTGCAGTTAAAAATCCCCAGTACATTCGTCTGTTTCTCTCCACCCTTCACATAGTCACAGTACTTGTGCAAAAAGTTCTTAATAATTTCCACATCTGTGTAAGGATTATGCACATGCACTATCACAGTTTTTTCCTGCAGACCAAACAGTGGAGTAATCTTCACCCCAACCAGCAAGGGCTCATTGCTGAGATTCCTTAAGTATTCATACACATGCAAACACCTGCCCTCATCCACAAAGGTTACCTCATAGGAGCCCCTGCGGGGAGACTCATTAACACTGAAGATTTCAGCCTTGTCCACTCCAATCTTCTCCATAATGATGTCTCTCACCAGATAAACCATGTTGTTCTTGGAACTTGCAGGATCCACCTCCATGCGGATAGTATTCTTTACTCCAGCCATTCTTCCAGATGATAATCTGTCGGTACAGGACCACAGTGAAAAAAATCTTCCTCCGGCAAACTGGGTAAACCCAGAGATCGCACCCTCTGGCCAGACCAGAGCAAACTGCACTTGATCTTAGCCAAAAGGCCGAGAAGCGATAACCGTGAAAGGGGCGGGCCCAACAAGGTCCCCTTCATGGGCACTATCACTGCTTGCTGTCAGGGAGGCTGCCAGACAATTTTCCATGCACACTCTGGGCTGGGGGGCAGTCAACCACCAGTACACACAGCAGAACCTAAACCCATACCATTATTGCTAAGCAGCAAGACAGGGGCCCATTGCACTCCCACGGGGCCTTTTTAAATGCAATCCATAACCCGGATTTGCCAGGAACCCTTCTTACTCCTCCTACTTGCATGTGACACTGGGCTTAGGATCTGCATAGGAAACACACACACAAGCACACACCTACCTTTGTTGCCTGCAGATGCCTCCTTGGCTGTCCCCAAACGGTATCAAACCAACACCCACGGGAAGCTGTAAGCATAGAGGACATGCCTGCACCCCATTGGACTTACCTGTGTGGGTTAAATCCGGGTTATTTGACAACCTATGGCGGTGATGGTTCTGCTCAGGCAGAGCAGTGCTGATGCTCCTCATAAAGCTGTCGCTGCTGTGAAGGTTCTAGGTGACATCACAATCCCTATGGTTACATACACGACAAAGCTGGGTTGTTGTTGTTTACACTCTGCAAGGCCTGTGGAAGTGAGTGACATCATAGCACTGTAGTTCTGAGGGTTCTAGATGGATGCAACAATCTCCTGTTGCTTCTATGAAGGCCATAATAGACGACATCACCAAACAGCTCCATAGTCACATACACAGCAAAGGAGAGATGTTGTTTACACCTAGTGATGTCAGTGGTATTGAGTGACATCACAGCACAGTGCTAAGGCTCCTGGGCCTGGACACAGCAGCGGCTGCAATATCTCAACGGAGAATACGTTTATATATATGTGTGTGTGTGCGCGTATATATATATATATATATATATATATATATATATATATATATATTTCTCCGCCGAAATCACTTTTAAACCCATTTCCACCTTTTTTTCCCTTCTCTTCCTCTTACTTTTTTTTCAAGTTTTTTTACGTTTTTCTCCTTTTCGCCTCTTTTCTGGGCGTATTATTCTTCTTTTTCTTCTTTTTTTTCGTCTAATGCATACCCCATCAGTGCAGCAATGCTTATTCAATACCGCCAGCAGATGGAGACACTGGGGGATAATTTTCTAAGGATTTATACTGATTTTTCCTGTCTGAATTTGTCGCACAGAAAGTTGCAGGCCAAATATGTGTGACATTTCTGCGACTTTAGCTTCTAGAGCATTTTTACAACATTATACATAGGTGCTGAATACATAAAAAGCGACTGTTCAGCGACAGACAAGTCGCATCGGCTGAAAGTAGGCCAGAATGTCAGTCCATGTTGGAGCAGGTTTAGATACAGTCTAAAGCATAGATCTCAAAGTCTGTGCACAGAATTTAGCAAGGGCCTCGCACCTTCTGATGCATCAGGTAGGTGCACTATAGCATAGCCTAACCCTCTGTACTTTGGTCTATATTGATGCGGGACATAGACAGCCAGCTGATGACCAATCCATTAGTGCAATGGATGGCTGGAAGCATTTGTCTTTGCCTTTGCAATACCACAGAAGCAATGCATGGTCAATGTACAGCAATGACACACCTGTGTGAACAGCCAGGAGACCCCCCCATGTTATGTTACATAGTTACATAGTTAGTACGGTCGAAAAAAGACATATGTCCATCAAGTTCAACCAGGGAATTAAGGGGTAGGGGTGTGGCGCGATATTGGGGAAGGGATGAGATTTTATATTTCTTCATAAGCATTAATCTTATTTTGTCAATTAGGAACATTCAGCACCCACCCGCTATCAAGGCAGCTGCCTATCATGTCATGCCCTACCTGCACAGGTGTGCTGGCTACTCAAATGATCCAATTAAGGAGGCCATTTAGTCAGCAGCAGCAGAAGTCCTGTGCCTGGACGCTCCAACAGCGGCCAGACACAAGCAGAAGCAGCAGAAGCAGCAGCAGCACCACCTTTTGTTTTTTGGCTGCAGCAGCAGCAGCAGCAGCAGCAAGGCCCACAGGGCTGGCTAGCTGGCTAGCCAGCAAGCAGGTAGCAATGAAAGTAGGAATCTTTCTTTTTAACCCTGTAAGGGGGTGGTGCACTGTACCCGAAGATACTGCCATATCGGGTCAATGCATAGGGCGACGGAAGCAAGCTTCGAAATCGGCCCCCGTTCTCAAAAATCCATTTAATATATGGTCCCCAGATAGGGGACGTATCAGATATTAAACTGATAAGAACAGATTTTTTTTTTTTAAGTTAGCCCTCAGAACTCACTCAGAGTTACAAGATCTTATTTGGAACTCAATTTTGTGTTCATCATCAGGTAACATGTTTTTATTTCTTTTCTTAAACACTAATGAAACAAAATAGAACATTTAAAAACAAAATAAGAAACAACATAAAATAGCAAAACCAAACATTACTTTCTAATTAAGCAAAACCAAATTAGAAGGTCATCCCCTTCCTCCATGCAAACACCATTAGAAAGTCTATCAGTCCTCGACTGATATTGCCATTTGCTATATCTTTCTTAACTTGAGACGCTAACCAGCCTGGAATTTTATACGTTTCAACAAAACGGTTCATGTCTGCCTTGAAAGAAAAATAGACTTTATCCCGAGCTTCTTCCTCCCGGTTCTTCAAGCCTATCTTTAGATCCATCATATCTTTGTCAAACGTTTTTCTTTCTGCTTCCGACAAATTTTCCAACAAACCACCAAGCACACCAAAATACTGCACTGGCACATACACTTCCTCCTCTCTCTTCTTCTTCTGCTCTGTAGGTCTTCTAGTTGGAACCTGCTCCACTTCTGGTTCTTTCACTTCAGCTGGTTCCTCTCTGCTTCTTTTTACAGCTTCCTTTTTCTCTGAATTTTTCTCAGACTTTTTCTTAGGACACGAGCCAAGCAGATGGCCCTCCTCACCACACAGATGGCATTTCCTTTTCTTTTGACAATTTTCCACGTCGTGACCCTCCTCTTGACACTTGAAACACCACAAAAACGTGCAATCCTCCTTTCTGTGACCGTACTGTTTACATTTGCGGCAAAAATCTTGCATGCCAGAAAAATACAGATCCCCGTTCACAGAACCAATTTTAAACCGTCCTGGGGGGATCACTAACTTGCCATCTGCCATTTTAAATTTCACATGGAACCTCCACTTGGTGGTCCATAGTCCATATTGATTAAATACCTTGCCTTTAGGCAGAACACTGTCACAGAATCGAGACAAAAAGGTAACGATATCCTCCTCCGAAGTATATGGGCTATACATCCTTATAGTCACCAATCGTTCTCTACGTGGGAAATGTGGAACTATCTCCACCCCTTCCAAAACCGGACATACCTTCTTTTGCTGCAATATGTTCCAAAATGACTCATAGTCCTCTTCGGAAGCCAGCACCACGTCGTAGTATCCACTTCTGGGAAACTCAAGCATGGATAGGATTTGCTCCCTCTTGACTTCCAGCAACTTAAACAGCAATTCTTCCACGACAAAGACAAGGCCTCTTTCCTTCTTCCGGACATCGAGCAGGGAAATACGAACTCCATTCCGAAGTTTCGCAAAAGGCGGCACGCCTTCCGAAGAAAAACCGCAATCTTCCTCCATGTCCATGATGTCCAGACACCTCCCCCACCGAAGTAGGTAGGTGGGGATCGCCTCCCGTTGTCTGGGGACTAAGCCGGCTCCCTGATAGCAGCAGGGGGGTGAAGTCCCTCCGTTAAGAAGGACGATCCCCCCAGGCAAAGGAGCCGGGTATCCCAGACACCCTCTGGCCAGACCAAGTGAGCAGAACTACACTTGATCTTAGCCAAAAGGCCGAGAAGCGATAACCGTGAAAGGGGCGGGCCCAACAAGGTCCCCTTCATGGGCACTATCACTGCTTGCTGTCAGGGAGGCTGCCAGACAATTTTCCATGCACACTCTGGGCTGGGGGGCAGTCAACCACCAGTACACACAGCAGAACCTAAACCCATACCATTATTGCTAAGCAGCAAGACAGGGGCCCATTGCACTCCCACGGGGCCTTTTTAAATGCAATCCATAACCCGGATTTGCCAGGAACCCTTCTTACTCCTCCTACTTGCATGTGACACTGGGCTTAGGATCTGCATAGGAAACACACACACAAGCACACACCTACCTTTGTTGCCTGCAGATGCCTCCTTGGCTGTCCCCAAACGGTATCAAACCAACACCCACGGGAAGCTGTAAGCATAGAGGACATGCCTGCACCCCATTGGACTTACCTGTGTGGGTTAAATCCGGGTTATTTGACAACCTATGGCGGTGATGGTTCTGCTCAGGCAGAGCAGTGCTGATGCTCCTCATAAAGCTGTCGCTGCTGTGAAGGTTCTAGGTGACATCACAATCCCTATGGTTACATACACGACAAAGCTGGGTTGTTGTTGTTTACACTCTGCAAGGCCTGTGGAAGTGAGTGACATCATAGCACTGTAGTTCTGAGGGTTCTAGATGGATGCAACAATCTCCTGTTGCTTCTATGAAGGCCATAATAGACGACATCACCAAACAGCTCCATAGTCACATACACAGCAAAGGAGAGATGTTGTTTACACCTAGTGATGTCAGTGGTATTGAGTGACATCACAGCACAGTGCTAAGGCTCCTGGGCCTGGACACAGCAGCGGCTGCAATATCTCAACGGAGAATACGTTTATATATATGTGTGTGTGTGCGCGTATATATATATATATATATATATATATATATATATATATATATATTTCTCCGCCGAAATCACTTTTAAACCCATTTCCACCTTTTTTTCCCTTCTCTTCCTCTTACTTTTTTTTCACGTTTTTTTACGTTTTTCTCCTTTTCGCCTCTTTTCTGGGCGTATTATTCTTCTTTTTCTTCTTTTTTTTCGTCTAATGCATACCCCATCAGTGCAGCAATGCTTATTCAATACCGCCAGCAGATGGAGACACTGGGGGATAATTTTCTAAGGATTTATACTGATTTTTCCTGTCTGAATTTGTCGCACAGAAAGTTGCAGGCCAAATATGTGTGACATTTCTGCGACTTTAGCTTCTAGAGCATTTTTACAACATTATACATAGGTGCTGAATACATAAAAAGCGACTGTTCAGCGACAGACAAGTCGCATCGGCTGAAAGTAGGCCAGAATGTCAGTCCATGTTGGAGCAGGTTTAGATACAGTCTAAAGCATAGATCTCAAAGTCTGTGCACAGAATTTAGCAAGGGCCTCGCACCTTCTGATGCATCAGGTAGGTGCACTATAGCATAGCCTAACCCTCTGTACTTTGGTCTATATTGATGCGGGACATAGACAGCCAGCTGATGACCAATCCATTAGTGCAATGGATGGCTGGAAGCATTTGTCTTTGCCTTTGCAATACCACAGAAGCAATGCATGGTCAATGTACAGCAATGACACACCTGTGTGAACAGCCAGGAGACCCCCCCATGTTATGTTACATAGTTACATAGTTAGTACGGTCGAAAAAAGACATATGTCCATCAAGTTCAACCAGGGAATTAAGGGGTAGGGGTGTGGCGCGATATTGGGGAAGGGATGAGATTTTATATTTCTTCATAAGCATTAATCTTATTTTGTCAATTAGGAACATTCAGCACCCACCCGCTATCAAGGCAGCTGCCTATCATGTCATGCCCTACCTGCACAGGTGTGCTGGCTACTCAAATGATCCAATTAAGGAGGCCATTTAGTCAGCAGCAGCAGAAGTCCTGTGCCTGGACGCTCCAACAGCGGCCAGACACAAGCAGAAGCAGCAGAAGCAGCAGCAGCACCACCTTTTGTTTTTTGGCTGCAGCAGCAGCAGCAGCAGCAGCAAGGCCCACAGGGCTGGCTAGCTGGCTAGCCAGCAAGCAGGTAGCAATGAAAGTAGGAATCTTTCTTTTTAACCCTGTAAGGGGGTGGTGCACTGTACCCGAAGATACTGCCATATCGGGTCAATGCATAGGGCGACGGAAGCAAGCTTCGAAATCGGCCCCCGTTCTCAAAAATCCATTTAATATATGGTCCCCAGATAGGGGACGTATCAGATATTAAACTGATAAGAACAGATACTACACTTGATCTTAGCCAAAAGGCCGAGAAGCGATAACCGTGAAAGGGGCGGGCCCAACAAGGTCCCCTTCATGGGCACTATCACTGCTTGCTGTCAGGGAGGCTGCCAGACAATTTTCCATGCACACTCTGGGCTGGGGGGCAGTCAACCACCAGTACACACAGCAGAACCTAAACCCATACCATTATTGCTAAGCAGCAAGACAGGGGCCCATTGCACTCCCACGGGGCCTTTTTAAATGCAATCCATAACCCGGATTTGCCAGGAACCCTTCTTACTCCTCCTACTTGCATGTGACACTGGGCTTAGGATCTGCATAGGAAACACACACACAAGCACACACCTACCTTTGTTGCCTGCAGATGCCTCCTTGGCTGTCCCCAAACGGTATCAAACCAACACCCACGGGAAGCTGTAAGCATAGAGGACATGCCTGCACCCCATTGGACTTACCTGTGTGGGTTAAATCCGGGTTATTTGACAACCTATGGCGGTGATGGTTCTGCTCAGGCAGAGCAGTGCTGATGCTCCTCATAAAGCTGTCGCTGCTGTGAAGGTTCTAGGTGACATCACAATCCCTATGGTTACATACACGACAAAGCTGGGTTGTTGTTGTTTACACTCTGCAAGGCCTGTGGAAGTGAGTGACATCATAGCACTGTAGTTCTGAGGGTTCTAGATGGATGCAACAATCTCCTGTTGCTTCTATGAAGGCCATAATAGACGACATCACCAAACAGCTCCATAGTCACATACACAGCAAAGGAGAGATGTTGTTTACACCTAGTGATGTCAGTGGTATTGAGTGACATCACAGCACAGTGCTAAGGCTCCTGGGCCTGGACACAGCAGCGGCTGCAATATCTCAACGGAGAATACGTTTATATATATGTGTGTGTGTGCGCGTATATATATATATATATATATATATATATATATATATATATATTTCTCCGCCGAAATCACTTTTAAACCCATTTCCACCTTTTTTTCCCTTCTCTTCCTCTTACTTTTTTTTCACGTTTTTTTACGTTTTTCTCCTTTTCGCCTCTTTTCTGGGCGTATTATTCTTCTTTTTCTTCTTTTTTTTCGTCTAATGCATACCCCATCAGTGCAGCAATGCTTATTCAATACCGCCAGCAGATGGAGACACTGGGGGATAATTTTCTAAGGATTTATACTGATTTTTCCTGTCTGAATTTGTCGCACAGAAAGTTGCAGGCCAAATATGTGTGACATTTCTGCGACTTTAGCTTCTAGAGCATTTTTACAACATTATACATAGGTGCTGAATACATAAAAAGCGACTGTTCAGCGACAGACAAGTCGCATCGGCTGAAAGTAGGCCAGAATGTCAGTCCATGTTGGAGCAGGTTTAGATACAGTCTAAAGCATAGATCTCAAAGTCTGTGCACAGAATTTAGCAAGGGCCTCGCACCTTCTGATGCATCAGGTAGGTGCACTATAGCATAGCCTAACCCTCTGTACTTTGGTCTATATTGATGCGGGACATAGACAGCCAGCTGATGACCAATCCATTAGTGCAATGGATGGCTGGAAGCATTTGTCTTTGCCTTTGCAATACCACAGAAGCAATGCATGGTCAATGTACAGCAATGACACACCTGTGTGAACAGCCAGGAGACCCCCCCATGTTATGTTACATAGTTACATAGTTAGTACGGTCGAAAAAAGACATATGTCCATCAAGTTCAACCAGGGAATTAAGGGGTAGGGGTGTGGCGCGATATTGGGGAAGGGATGAGATTTTATATTTCTTCATAAGCATTAATCTTATTTTGTCAATTAGGAACATTCAGCACCCACCCGCTATCAAGGCAGCTGCCTATCATGTCATGCCCTACCTGCACAGGTGTGCTGGCTACTCAAATGATCCAATTAAGGAGGCCATTTAGTCAGCAGCAGCAGAAGTCCTGTGCCTGGACGCTCCAACAGCGGCCAGACACAAGCAGAAGCAGCAGAAGCAGCAGCAGCACCACCTTTTGTTTTTTGGCTGCAGCAGCAGCAGCAGCAGCAGCAAGGCCCACAGGGCTGGCTAGCTGGCTAGCCAGCAAGCAGGTAGCAATGAAAGTAGGAATCTTTCTTTTTAACCCTGTAAGGGGGTGGTGCACTGTACCCGAAGATACTGCCATATCGGGTCAATGCATAGGGCGACGGAAGCAAGCTTCGAAATCGGCCCCCGTTCTCAAAAATCCATTTAATATATGGTCCCCAGATAGGGGACGTATCAGATATTAAACTGATAAGAACAGATACTACACTTGATCTTAGCCAAAAGGCCGAGAAGCGATAACCGTGAAAGGGGCGGGCCCAACAAGGTCCCCTTCATGGGCACTATCACTGCTTGCTGTCAGGGAGGCTGCCAGACAATTTTCCATGCACACTCTGGGCTGGGGGGCAGTCAACCACCAGTACACACAGCAGAACCTAAACCCATACCATTATTGCTAAGCAGCAAGACAGGGGCCCATTGCACTCCCACGGGGCCTTTTTAAATGCAATCCATAACCCGGATTTGCCAGGAACCCTTCTTACTCCTCCTACTTGCATGTGACACTGGGCTTAGGATCTGCATAGGAAACACACACACAAGCACACACCTACCTTTGTTGCCTGCAGATGCCTCCTTGGCTGTCCCCAAACGGTATCAAACCAACACCCACGGGAAGCTGTAAGCATAGAGGACATGCCTGCACCCCATTGGACTTACCTGTGTGGGTTAAATCCGGGTTATTTGACAACCTATGGCGGTGATGGTTCTGCTCAGGCAGAGCAGTGCTGATGCTCCTCATAAAGCTGTCGCTGCTGTGAAGGTTCTAGGTGACATCACAATCCCTATGGTTACATACACGACAAAGCTGGGTTGTTGTTGTTTACACTCTGCAAGGCCTGTGGAAGTGAGTGACATCATAGCACTGTAGTTCTGAGGGTTCTAGATGGATGCAACAATCTCCTGTTGCTTCTATGAAGGCCATAATAGACGACATCACCAAACAGCTCCATAGTCACATACACAGCAAAGGAGAGATGTTGTTTACACCTAGTGATGTCAGTGGTATTGAGTGACATCACAGCACAGTGCTAAGGCTCCTGGGCCTGGACACAGCAGCGGCTGCAATATCTCAACGGAGAATACGTTTATATATATGTGTGTGTGTGCGCGTATATATATATATATATATATATATATATATATATATATATATTTCTCCGCCGAAATCACTTTTAAACCCATTTCCACCTTTTTTTCCCTTCTCTTCCTCTTACTTTTTTTTCACGTTTTTTTACGTTTTTCTCCTTTTCGCCTCTTTTCTGGGCGTATTATTCTTCTTTTTCTTCTTTTTTTTCGTCTAATGCATACCCCATCAGTGCAGCAATGCTTATTCAATACCGCCAGCAGATGGAGACACTGGGGGATAATTTTCTAAGGATTTATACTGATTTTTCCTGTCTGAATTTGTCGCACAGAAAGTTGCAGGCCAAATATGTGTGACATTTCTGCGACTTTAGCTTCTAGAGCATTTTTACAACATTATACATAGGTGCTGAATACATAAAAAGCGACTGTTCAGCGACAGACAAGTCGCATCGGCTGAAAGTAGGCCAGAATGTCAGTCCATGTTGGAGCAGGTTTAGATACAGTCTAAAGCATAGATCTCAAAGTCTGTGCACAGAATTTAGCAAGGGCCTCGCACCTTCTGATGCATCAGGTAGGTGCACTATAGCATAGCCTAACCCTCTGTACTTTGGTCTATATTGATGCGGGACATAGACAGCCAGCTGATGACCAATCCATTAGTGCAATGGATGGCTGGAAGCATTTGTCTTTGCCTTTGCAATACCACAGAAGCAATGCATGGTCAATGTACAGCAATGACACACCTGTGTGAACAGCCAGGAGACCCCCCCATGTTATGTTACATAGTTACATAGTTAGTACGGTCGAAAAAAGACATATGTCCATCAAGTTCAACCAGGGAATTAAGGGGTAGGGGTGTGGCGCGATATTGGGGAAGGGATGAGATTTTATATTTCTTCATAAGCATTAATCTTATTTTGTCAATTAGGAACATTCAGCACCCACCCGCTATCAAGGCAGCTGCCTATCATGTCATGCCCTACCTGCACAGGTGTGCTGGCTACTCAAATGATCCAATTAAGGAGGCCATTTAGTCAGCAGCAGCAGAAGTCCTGTGCCTGGACGCTCCAACAGCGGCCAGACACAAGCAGAAGCAGCAGAAGCAGCAGCAGCACCACCTTTTGTTTTTTGGCTGCAGCAGCAGCAGCAGCAGCAGCAAGGCCCACAGGGCTGGCTAGCTGGCTAGCCAGCAAGCAGGTAGCAATGAAAGTAGGAATCTTTCTTTTTAACCCTGTAAGGGGGTGGTGCACTGTACCCGAAGATACTGCCATATCGGGTCAATGCATAGGGCGACGGAAGCAAGCTTCGAAATCGGCCCCCGTTCTCAAAAATCCATTTAATATATGGTCCCCAGATAGGGGACGTATCAGATATTAAACTGATAAGAACAGATACTACACTTGATCTTAGCCAAAAGGCCGAGAAGCGATAACCGTGAAAGGGGCGGGCCCAACAAGGTCCCCTTCATGGGCACTATCACTGCTTGCTGTCAGGGAGGCTGCCAGACAATTTTCCATGCACACTCTGGGCTGGGGGGCAGTCAACCACCAGTACACACAGCAGAACCTAAACCCATACCATTATTGCTAAGCAGCAAGACAGGGGCCCATTGCACTCCCACGGGGCCTTTTTAAATGCAATCCATAACCCGGATTTGCCAGGAACCCTTCTTACTCCTCCTACTTGCATGTGACACTGGGCTTAGGATCTGCATAGGAAACACACACACAAGCACACACCTACCTTTGTTGCCTGCAGATGCCTCCTTGGCTGTCCCCAAACGGTATCAAACCAACACCCACGGGAAGCTGTAAGCATAGAGGACATGCCTGCACCCCATTGGACTTACCTGTGTGGGTTAAATCCGGGTTATTTGACAACCTATGGCGGTGATGGTTCTGCTCAGGCAGAGCAGTGCTGATGCTCCTCATAAAGCTGTCGCTGCTGTGAAGGTTCTAGGTGACATCACAATCCCTATGGTTACATACACGACAAAGCTGGGTTGTTGTTGTTTACACTCTGCAAGGCCTGTGGAAGTGAGTGACATCATAGCACTGTAGTTCTGAGGGTTCTAGATGGATGCAACAATCTCCTGTTGCTTCTATGAAGGCCATAATAGACGACATCACCAAACAGCTCCATAGTCACATACACAGCAAAGGAGAGATGTTGTTTACACCTAGTGATGTCAGTGGTATTGAGTGACATCACAGCACAGTGCTAAGGCTCCTGGGCCTGGACACAGCAGCGGCTGCAATATCTCAACGGAGAATACGTTTATATATATGTGTGTGTGTGCGCGTATATATATATATATATATATATATATATATATATATATATATATATATTCTCCGCCGAAATCACTTTTAAACCCATTTCCACCTTTTTTTCCCTTCTCTTCCTCTTACTTTTTTTTCACGTTTTTTTACGTTTTTCTCCTTTTCGCCTCTTTTCTGGGCGTATTATTCTTCTTTTTCTTCTTTTTTTTCGTCTAATGCATACCCCATCAGTGCAGCAATGCTTATTCAATACCGCCAGCAGATGGAGACACTGGGGGATAATTTTCTAAGGATTTATACTGATTTTTCCTGTCTGAATTTGTCGCACAGAAAGTTGCAGGCCAAATATGTGTGACATTTCTGCGACTTTAGCTTCTAGAGCATTTTTACAACATTATACATAGGTGCTGAATACATAAAAAGCGACTGTTCAGCGACAGACAAGTCGCATCGGCTGAAAGTAGGCCAGAATGTCAGTCCATGTTGGAGCAGGTTTAGATACAGTCTAAAGCATAGATCTCAAAGTCTGTGCACAGAATTTAGCAAGGGCCTCGCACCTTCTGATGCATCAGGTAGGTGCACTATAGCATAGCCTAACCCTCTGTACTTTGGTCTATATTGATGCGGGACATAGACAGCCAGCTGATGACCAATCCATTAGTGCAATGGATGGCTGGAAGCATTTGTCTTTGCCTTTGCAATACCACAGAAGCAATGCATGGCCAATGTACAGCAATGACACACCTGTGTGAACAGCCAGGAGACCCCCCCATGTTATGTTACATAGTTACATAGTTAGTACGGTCGAAAAAAGACATATGTCCATCAAGTTCAACCAGGGAATTAAGGGGTAGGGGTGTGGCGCGATATTGGGGAAGGGATGAGATTTTATATTTCTTCATAAGCATTAATCTTATTTTGTCAATTAGGAACATTCAGCACCCACCCGCTATCAAGGCAGCTGCCTATCATGTCATGCCCTACCTGCACAGGTGTGCTGGCTACTCAAATGATCCAATTAAGGAGGCCATTTAGTCAGCAGCAGCAGAAGTCCTGTGCCTGGACGCTCCAACAGCGGCCAGACACAAGCAGAAGCAGCAGAAGCAGCAGCAGCACCACCTTTTGTTTTTTGGCTGCAGCAGCAGCAGCAGCAGCAGCAAGGCCCACAGGGCTGGCTAGCTGGCTAGCCAGCAAGCAGGTAGCAATGAAAGTAGGAATCTTTCTTTTTAACCCTGTAAGGGGGTGGTGCACTGTACCCGAAGATACTGCCATATCGGGTCAATGCATAGGGCGACGGAAGCAAGCTTCGAAATCGGCCCCCGTTCTCAAAAATCCATTTAATATATGGTCCCCAGATAGGGGACGTATCAGATATTAAACTGATAAGAACAGATACTACACTTGATCTTAGCCAAAAGGCCGAGAAGCGATAACCGTGAAAGGGGCGGGCCCAACAAGGTCCCCTTCATGGGCACTATCACTGCTTGCTGTCAGGGAGGCTGCCAGACAATTTTCCATGCACACTCTGGGCTGGGGGGCAGTCAACCACCAGTACACACAGCAGAACCTAAACCCATACCATTATTGCTAAGCAGCAAGACAGGGGCCCATTGCACTCCCACGGGGCCTTTTTAAATGCAATCCATAACCCGGATTTGCCAGGAACCCTTCTTACTCCTCCTACTTGCATGTGACACTGGGCTTAGGATCTGCATAGGAAACACACACACAAGCACACACCTACCTTTGTTGCCTGCAGATGCCTCTTTGGCTGTCCCCAAACGGTATCAAACCAACACCCACGGGAAGCTGTAAGCATAGAGGACATGCCTGCACCCCATTGGACTTACCTGTGTGGGTTAAATCCGGGTTATTTGACAACCTATGGCGGTGATGGTTCTGCTCAGGCAGAGCAGTGCTGATGCTCCTCATAAAGCTGTCGCTGCTGTGAAGGTTCTAGGTGACATCACAATCCCTATGGTTACATACACGACAAAGCTGGGTTGTTGTTGTTTACACTCTGCAAGGCCTGTGGAAGTGAGTGACATCATAGCACTGTAGTTCTGAGGGTTCTAGATGGATGCAACAATCTCCTGTTGCTTCTATGAAGGCCATAATAGACGACATCACCAAACAGCTCCATAGTCACATACACAGCAAAGGAGAGATGTTGTTTACACCTAGTGATGTCAGTGGTATTGAGTGACATCACAGCACAGTGCTAAGGCTCCTGGGCCTGGACACAGCAGCGGCTGCAATATCTCAACGGAGAATACGTTTATATATATGTGTGTGTGTGCGCGTATATATATATATATATATATATATATATATATATATATATATTTCTCCGCCGAAATCACTTTTAAACCCATTTCCACCTTTTTTTCCCTTCTCTTCCTCTTACTTTTTTTTCACGTTTTTTTACGTTTTTCTCCTTTTCGCCTCTTTTCTGGGCGTATTATTCTTCTTTTTCTTCTTTTTTTTCGTCTAATGCATACCCCATCAGTGCAGCAATGCTTATTCAATACCGCCAGCAGATGGAGACACTGGGGGATAATTTTCTAAGGATTTATACTGATTTTTCCTGTCTGAATTTGTCGCACAGAAAGTTGCAGGCCAAATATGTGTGACATTTCTGCGACTTTAGCTTCTAGAGCATTTTTACAACATTATACATAGGTGCTGAATACATAAAAAGCGACTGTTCAGCGACAGACAAGTCGCATCGGCTGAAAGTAGGCCAGAATGTCAGTCCATGTTGGAGCAGGTTTAGATACAGTCTAAAGCATAGATCTCAAAGTCTGTGCACAGAATTTAGCAAGGGCCTCGCACCTTCTGATGCATCAGGTAGGTGCACTATAGCATAGCCTAACCCTCTGTACTTTGGTCTATATTGATGCGGGACATAGACAGCCAGCTGATGACCAATCCATTAGTGCAATGGATGGCTGGAAGCATTTGTCTTTGCCTTTGCAATACCACAGAAGCAATGCATGGTCAATGTACAGCAATGACACACCTGTGTGAACAGCCAGGAGACCCCCCCATGTTATGTTACATAGTTACATAGTTAGTACGGTCGAAAAAAGACATATGTCCATCAAGTTCAACCAGGGAATTAAGGGGTAGGGGTGTGGCGCGATATTGGGGAAGGGATGAGATTTTATATTTCTTCATAAGCATTAATCTTATTTTGTCAATTAGGAACATTCAGCACCCACCCGCTATCAAGGCAGCTGCCTATCATGTCATGCCCTACCTGCACAGGTGTGCTGGCTACTCAAATGATCCAATTAAGGAGGCCATTTAGTCAGCAGCAGCAGAAGTCCTGTGCCTGGACGCTCCAACAGCGGCCAGACACAAGCAGAAGCAGCAGAAGCAGCAGCAGCACCACCTTTTGTTTTTTGGCTGCAGCAGCAGCAGCAGCAGCAGCAAGGCCCACAGGGCTGGCTAGCTGGCTAGCCAGCAAGCAGGTAGCAATGAAAGTAGGAATCTTTCTTTTTAACCCTGTAAGGGGGTGGTGCACTGTACCCGAAGATACTGCCATATCGGGTCAATGCATAGGGCGACGGAAGCAAGCTTCGAAATCGGCCCCCGTTCTCAAAAATCCATTTAATATATGGTCCCCAGATAGGGGACGTATCAGATATTAAACTGATAAGAACAGATACTACACTTGATCTTAGCCAAAAGGCCGAGAAGCGATAACCGTGAAAGGGGCGGGCCCAACAAGGTCCCCTTCATGGGCACTATCACTGCTTGCTGTCAGGGAGGCTGCCAGACAATTTTCCATGCACACTCTGGGCTGGGGGGCAGTCAACCACCAGTACACACAGCAGAACCTAAACCCATACCATTATTGCTAAGCAGCAAGACAGGGGCCCATTGCACTCCCACGGGGCCTTTTTAAATGCAATCCATAACCCGGATTTGCCAGGAACCCTTCTTACTCCTCCTACTTGCATGTGACACTGGGCTTAGGATCTGCATAGGAAACACACACACAAGCACACACCTACCTTTGTTGCCTGCAGATGCCTCCTTGGCTGTCCCCAAACGGTATCAAACCAACACCCACGGGAAGCTGTAAGCATAGAGGACATGCCTGCACCCCATTGGACTTACCTGTGTGGGTTAAATCCGGGTTATTTGACAACCTATGGCGGTGATGGTTCTGCTCAGGCAGAGCAGTGCTGATGCTCCTCATAAAGCTGTCGCTGCTGTGAAGGTTCTAGGTGACATCACAATCCCTATGGTTACATACACGACAAAGCTGGGTTGTTGTTGTTTACACTCTGCAAGGCCTGTGGAAGTGAGTGACATCATAGCACTGTAGTTCTGAGGGTTCTAGATGGATGCAACAATCTCCTGTTGCTTCTATGAAGGCCATAATAGACGACATCACCAAACAGCTCCATAGTCACATACACAGCAAAGGAGAGATGTTGTTTACACCTAGTGATGTCAGTGGTATTGAGTGACATCACAGCACAGTGCTAAGGCTCCTGGGCCTGGACACAGCAGCGGCTGCAATATCTCAACGGAGAATACGTTTATATATATGTGTGTGTGTGCGCGTATATATATATATATATATATATATATATATATATATATATATATATATATATATATTTCTCCGCCGAAATCACTTTTAAACCCATTTCCACCTTTTTTTCCCTTCTCTTCCTCTTACTTTTTTTTCACGTTTTTTTACGTTTTTCTCCTTTTCGCCTCTTTTCTGGGCGTATTATTCTTCTTTTTCTTCTTTTTTTTCGTCTAATGCATACCCCATCAGTGCAGCAATGCTTATTCAATACCGCCAGCAGATGGAGACACTGGGGGATAATTTTCTAAGGATTTATACTGATTTTTCCTGTCTGAATTTGTCGCACAGAAAGTTGCAGGCCAAATATGTGTGACATTTCTGCGACTTTAGCTTCTAGAGCATTTTTACAACATTATACATAGGTGCTGAATACATAAAAAGCGACTGTTCAGCGACAGACAAGTCGCATCGGCTGAAAGTAGGCCAGAATGTCAGTCCATGTTGGAGCAGGTTTAGATACAGTCTAAAGCATAGATCTCAAAGTCTGTGCACAGAATTTAGCAAGGGCCTCGCACCTTCTGATGCATCAGGTAGGTGCACTATAGCATAGCCTAACCCTCTGTACTTTGGTCTATATTGATGCGGGACATAGACAGCCAGCTGATGACCAATCCATTAGTGCAATGGATGGCTGGAAGCATTTGTCTTTGCCTTTGCAATACCACAGAAGCAATGCATGGTCAATGTACAGCAATGACACACCTGTGTGAACAGCCAGGAGACCCCCCCATGTTATGTTACATAGTTACATAGTTAGTACGGTCGAAAAAAGACATATGTCCATCAAGTTCAACCAGGGAATTAAGGGGTAGGGGTGTGGCGCGATATTGGGGAAGGGATGAGATTTTATATTTCTTCATAAGCATTAATCTTATTTTGTCAATTAGGAACATTCAGCACCCACCCGCTATCAAGGCAGCTGCCTATCATGTCATGCCCTACCTGCACAGGTGTGCTGGCTACTCAAATGATCCAATTAAGGAGGCCATTTAGTCAGCAGCAGCAGAAGTCCTGTGCCTGGACGCTCCAACAGCGGCCAGACACAAGCAGAAGCAGCAGAAGCAGCAGCAGCACCACCTTTTGTTTTTTGGCTGCAGCAGCAGCAGCAGCAGCAGCAAGGCCCACAGGGCTGGCTAGCTGGCTAGCCAGCAAGCAGGTAGCAATGAAAGTAGGAATCTTTCTTTTTAACCCTGTAAGGGGGTGGTGCACTGTACCCGAAGATACTGCCATATCGGGTCAATGCATAGGGCGACGGAAGCAAGCTTCGAAATCGGCCCCCGTTCTCAAAAATCCATTTAATATATGGTCCCCAGATAGGGGACGTATCAGATATTAAACTGATAAGAACAGATACTACACTTGATCTTAGCCAAAAGGCCGAGAAGCGATAACCGTGAAAGGGGCGGGCCCAACAAGGTCCCCTTCATGGGCACTATCACTGCTTGCTGTCAGGGAGGCTGCCAGACAATTTTCCATGCACACTCTGGGCTGGGGGGCAGTCAACCACCAGTACACACAGCAGAACCTAAACCCATACCATTATTGCTAAGCAGCAAGACAGGGGCCCATTGCACTCCCACGGGGCCTTTTTAAATGCAATCCATAACCCGGATTTGCCAGGAACCCTTCTTACTCCTCCTACTTGCATGTGACACTGGGCTTAGGATCTGCATAGGAAACACACACACAAGCACACACCTACCTTTGTTGCCTGCAGATGCCTCCTTGGCTGTCCCCAAACGGTATCAAACCAACACCCACGGGAAGCTGTAAGCATAGAGGACATGCCTGCACCCCATTGGACTTACCTGTGTGGGTTAAATCCGGGTTATTTGACAACCTATGGCGGTGATGGTTCTGCTCAGGCAGAGCAGTGCTGATGCTCCTCATAAAGCTGTCGCTGCTGTGAAGGTTCTAGGTGACATCACAATCCCTATGGTTACATACACGACAAAGCTGGGTTGTTGTTGTTTACACTCTGCAAGGCCTGTGGAAGTGAGTGACATCATAGCACTGTAGTTCTGAGGGTTCTAGATGGATGCAACAATCTCCTGTTGCTTCTATGAAGGCCATAATAGACGACATCACCAAACAGCTCCATAGTCACATACACAGCAAAGGAGAGATGTTGTTTACACCTAGTGATGTCAGTGGTATTGAGTGACATCACAGCACAGTGCTAAGGCTCCTGGGCCTGGACACAGCAGCGGCTGCAATATCTCAACGGAGAATACGTTTATATATATGTGTGTGTGTGCGCGTATATATATATATATATATATATATATATATATATATATATATTTCTCCGCCGAAATCACTTTTAAACCCATTTCCACCTTTTTTTCCCTTCTCTTCCTCTTACTTTTTTTTCACGTTTTTTTACGTTTTTCTCCTTTTCGCCTCTTTTCTGGGCGTATTATTCTTCTTTTTCTTCTTTTTTTTCGTCTAATGCATACCCCATCAGTGCAGCAATGCTTATTCAATACCGCCAGCAGATGGAGACACTGGGGGATAATTTTCTAAGGATTTATACTGATTTTTCCTGTCTGAATTTGTCGCACAGAAAGTTGCAGGCCAAATATGTGTGACATTTCTGCGACTTTAGCTTCTAGAGCATTTTTACAACATTATACATAGGTGCTGAATACATAAAAAGCGACTGTTCAGCGACAGACAAGTCGCATCGGCTGAAAGTAGGCCAGAATGTCAGTCCATGTTGGAGCAGGTTTAGATACAGTCTAAAGCATAGATCTCAAAGTCTGTGCACAGAATTTAGCAAGGGCCTCGCACCTTCTGATGCATCAGGTAGGTGCACTATAGCATAGCCTAACCCTCTGTACTTTGGTCTATATTGATGCGGGACATAGACAGCCAGCTGATGACCAATCCATTAGTGCAATGGATGGCTGGAAGCATTTGCCTTTGCAATACCACAGAAGCAATGCATGGTCAATGTACAGCAATGACACACCTGTGTGAACAGCCAGGAGACCCCCCCATGTTATGTTACATAGTTACATAGTTAGTACGGTCGAAAAAAGACATATGTCCATCAAGTTCAACCAGGGAATTAAGGGGTAGGGGTGTGGCGCGATATTGGGGAAGGGATGAGATTTTATATTTCTTCATAAGCATTAATCTTATTTTGTCAATTAGGAACATTCAGCACCCACCCGCTATCAAGGCAGCTGCCTATCATGTCATGCCCTACCTGCACAGGTGTGCTGGCTACTCAAATGATCCAATTAAGGAGGCCATTTAGTCAGCAGCAGCAGAAGTCCTGTGCCTGGACGCTCCAACAGCGGCCAGACACAAGCAGAAGCAGCAGAAGCAGCAGCAGCACCACCTTTTGTTTTTTGGCTGCAGCAGCAGCAGCAGCAGCAGCAAGGCCCACAGGGCTGGCTAGCTGGCTAGCCAGCAAGCAGGTAGCAATGAAAGTAGGAATCTTTCTTTTTAACCCTGTAAGGGGGTGGTGCACTGTACCCGAAGATACTGCCATATCGGGTCAATGCATAGGGCGACGGAAGCAAGCTTCGAAATCGGCCCCCGTTCTCAAAAATCCATTTAATATATGGTCCCCAGATAGGGGACGTATCAGATATTAAACTGATAAGAACAGATACTACACTTGATCTTAGCCAAAAGGCCGAGAAGCGATAACCGTGAAAGGGGCGGGCCCAACAAGGTCCCCTTCATGGGCACTATCACTGCTTGCTGTCAGGGAGGCTGCCAGACAATTTTCCATGCACACTCTGGGCTGGGGGGCAGTCAACCACCAGTACACACAGCAGAACCTAAACCCATACCATTATTGCTAAGCAGCAAGACAGGGGCCCATTGCACTCCCACGGGGCCTTTTTAAATGCAATCCATAACCCGGATTTGCCAGGAACCCTTCTTACTCCTCCTACTTGCATGTGACACTGGGCTTAGGATCTGCATAGGAAACACACACACAAGCACACACCTACCTTTGTTGCCTGCAGATGCCTCCTTGGCTGTCCCCAAACGGTATCAAACCAACACCCACGGGAAGCTGTAAGCATAGAGGACATGCCTGCACCCCATTGGACTTACCTGTGTGGGTTAAATCCGGGTTATTTGACAACCTATGGCGGTGATGGTTCTGCTCAGGCAGAGCAGTGCTGATGCTCCTCATAAAGCTGTCGCTGCTGTGAAGGTTCTAGGTGACATCACAATCCCTATGGTTACATACACGACAAAGCTGGGTTGTTGTTGTTTACACTCTGCAAGGCCTGTGGAAGTGAGTGACATCATAGCACTGTAGTTCTGAGGGTTCTAGATGGATGCAACAATCTCCTGTTGCTTCTATGAAGGCCATAATAGACGACATCACCAAACAGCTCCATAGTCACATACACAGCAAAGGAGAGATGTTGTTTACACCTAGTGATGTCAGTGGTATTGAGTGACATCACAGCACAGTGCTAAGGCTCCTGGGCCTGGACACAGCAGCGGCTGCAATATCTCAACGGAGAATACGTTTATATATATGTGTGTGTGTGCGCGTATATATATATATATATATATATATATATATATATATATATATATATATATATATATTTCTCCGCCGAAATCACTTTTAAACCCATTTCCACCTTTTTTTCCCTTCTCTTCCTCTTACTTTTTTTTCACGTTTTTTTACGTTTTTCTCCTTTTCGCCTCTTTTCTGGGCGTATTATTCTTCTTTTTCTTCTTTTTTTTCGTCTAATGCATACCCCATCAGTGCAGCAATGCTTATTCAATACCGCCAGCAGATGGAGACACTGGGGGATAATTTTCTAAGGATTTATACTGATTTTTCCTGTCTGAATTTGTCGCACAGAAAGTTGCAGGCCAAATATGTGTGACATTTCTGCGACTTTAGCTTCTAGAGCATTTTTACAACATTATACATAGGTGCTGAATACATAAAAAGCGACTGTTCAGCGACAGACAAGTCGCATCGGCTGAAAGTAGGCCAGAATGTCAGTCCATGTTGGAGCAGGTTTAGATACAGTCTAAAGCATAGATCTCAAAGTCTGTGCACAGAATTTAGCAAGGGCCTCGCACCTTCTGATGCATCAGGTAGGTGCACTATAGCATAGCCTAACCCTCTGTACTTTGGTCTATATTGATGCGGGACATAGACAGCCAGCTGATGACCAATCCATTAGTGCAATGGATGGCTGGAAGCATTTGTCTTTGCCTTTGCAATACCACAGAAGCAATGCATGGTCAATGTACAGCAATGACACACCTGTGTGAACAGCCAGGAGACCCCCCCATGTTATGTTACATAGTTACATAGTTAGTACGGTCGAAAAAAGACATATGTCCATCAAGTTCAACCAGGGAATTAAGGGGTAGGGGTGTGGCGCGATATTGGGGAAGGGATGAGATTTTATATTTCTTCATAAGCATTAATCTTATTTTGTCAATTAGGAACATTCAGCACCCACCCGCTATCAAGGCAGCTGCCTATCATGTCATGCCCTACCTGCACAGGTGTGCTGGCTACTCAAATGATCCAATTAAGGAGGCCATTTAGTCAGCAGCAGCAGAAGTCCTGTGCCTGGACGCTCCAACAGCGGCCAGACACAAGCAGAAGCAGCAGAAGCAGCAGCAGCACCACCTTTTGTTTTTTGGCTGCAGCAGCAGCAGCAGCAGCAGCAAGGCCCACAGGGCTGGCTAGCTGGCTAGCCAGCAAGCAGGTAGCAATGAAAGTAGGAATCTTTCTTTTTAACCCTGTAAGGGGGTGGTGCACTGTACCCGAAGATACTGCCATATCGGGTCAATGCATAGGGCGACGGAAGCAAGCTTCGAAATCGGCCCCCGTTCTCAAAAATCCATTTAATATATGGTCCCCAGATAGGGGACGTATCAGATATTAAACTGATAAGAACAGATACTACACTTGATCTTAGCCAAAAGGCCGAGAAGCGATAACCGTGAAAGGGGCGGGCCCAACAAGGTCCCCTTCATGGGCACTATCACTGCTTGCTGTCAGGGAGGCTGCCAGACAATTTTCCATGCACACTCTGGGCTGGGGGGCAGTCAACCACCAGTACACACAGCAGAACCTAAACCCATACCATTATTGCTAAGCAGCAAGACAGGGGCCCATTGCACTCCCACGGGGCCTTTTTAAATGCAATCCATAACCCGGATTTGCCAGGAACCCTTCTTACTCCTCCTACTTGCATGTGACACTGGGCTTAGGATCTGCATAGGAAACACACACACAAGCACACACCTACCTTTGTTGCCTGCAGATGCCTCCTTGGCTGTCCCCAAACGGTATCAAACCAACACCCACGGGAAGCTGTAAGCATAGAGGACATGCCTGCACCCCATTGGACTTACCTGTGTGGGTTAAATCCGGGTTATTTGACAACCTATGGCGGTGATGGTTCTGCTCAGGCAGAGCAGTGCTGATGCTCCTCATAAAGCTGTCGCTGCTGTGAAGGTTCTAGGTGACATCACAATCCCTATGGTTACATACACGACAAAGCTGGGTTGTTGTTGTTTACACTCTGCAAGGCCTGTGGAAGTGAGTGACATCATAGCACTGTAGTTCTGAGGGTTCTAGATGGATGCAACAATCTCCTGTTGCTTCTATGAAGGCCATAATAGACGACATCACCAAACAGCTCCATAGTCACATACACAGCAAAGGAGAGATGTTGTTTACACCTAGTGATGTCAGTGGTATTGAGTGACATCACAGCACAGTGCTAAGGCTCCTGGGCCTGGACACAGCAGCGGCTGCAATATCTCAACGGAGAATACGTTTATATATATGTGTGTGTGTGCGCGTATATATATATATATATATATATATATATATATATATATATATATATTTCTCCGCCGAAATCACTTTTAAACCCATTTCCACCTTTTTTTCCCTTCTCTTCCTCTTACTTTTTTTTCACGTTTTTTTACGTTTTTCTCCTTTTCGCCTCTTTTCTGGGCGTATTATTCTTCTTTTTCTTCTTTTTTTTCGTCTAATGCATACCCCATCAGTGCAGCAATGCTTATTCAATACCGCCAGCAGATGGAGACACTGGGGGATAATTTTCTAAGGATTTATACTGATTTTTCCTGTCTGAATTTGTCGCACAGAAAGTTGCAGGCCAAATATGTGTGACATTTCTGCGACTTTAGCTTCTAGAGCATTTTTACAACATTATACATAGGTGCTGAATACATAAAAAGCGACTGTTCAGCGACAGACAAGTCGCATCGGCTGAAAGTAGGCCAGAATGTCAGTCCATGTTGGAGCAGGTTTAGATACAGTCTAAAGCATAGATCTCAAAGTCTGTGCACAGAATTTAGCAAGGGCCTCGCACCTTCTGATGCATCAGGTAGGTGCACTATAGCATAGCCTAACCCTCTGTACTTTGGTCTATATTGATGCGGGACATAGACAGCCAGCTGATGACCAATCCATTAGTGCAATGGATGGCTGGAAGCATTTGTCTTTGCCTTTGCAATACCACAGAAGCAATGCATGGTCAATGTACAGCAATGACACACCTGTGTGAACAGCCAGGAGACCCCCCCATGTTATGTTACATAGTTACATAGTTAGTACGGTCGAAAAAAGACATATGTCCATCAAGTTCAACCAGGGAATTAAGGGGTAGGGGTGTGGCGCGATATTGGGGAAGGGATGAGATTTTATATTTCTTCATAAGCATTAATCTTATTTTGTCAATTAGGAACATTCAGCACCCACCCGCTATCAAGGCAGCTGCCTATCATGTCATGCCCTACCTGCACAGGTGTGCTGGCTACTCAAATGATCCAATTAAGGAGGCCATTTAGTCAGCAGCAGCAGAAGTCCTGTGCCTGGACGCTCCAACAGCGGCCAGACACAAGCAGAAGCAGCAGAAGCAGCAGCAGCACCACCTTTTGTTTTTTGGCTGCAGCAGCAGCAGCAGCAGCAGCAAGGCCCACAGGGCTGGCTAGCTGGCTAGCCAGCAAGCAGGTAGCAATGAAAGTAGGAATCTTTCTTTTTAACCCTGTAAGGGGGTGGTGCACTGTACCCGAAGATACTGCCATATCGGGTCAATGCATAGGGCGACGGAAGCAAGCTTCGAAATCGGCCCCCGTTCTCAAAAATCCATTTAATATATGGTCCCCAGATAGGGGACGTATCAGATATTAAACTGATAAGAACAGATACTACACTTGATCTTAGCCAAAAGGCCGAGAAGCGATAACCGTGAAAGGGGCGGGCCCAACAAGGTCCCCTTCATGGGCACTATCACTGCTTGCTGTCAGGGAGGCTGCCAGACAATTTTCCATGCACACTCTGGGCTGGGGGGCAGTCAACCACCAGTACACACAGCAGAACCTAAACCCATACCATTATTGCTAAGCAGCAAGACAGGGGCCCATTGCACTCCCACGGGGCCTTTTTAAATGCAATCCATAACCCGGATTTGCCAGGAACCCTTCTTACTCCTCCTACTTGCATGTGACACTGGGCTTAGGATCTGCATAGGAAACACACACACAAGCACACACCTACCTTTGTTGCCTGCAGATGCCTCCTTGGCTGTCCCCAAACGGTATCAAACCAACACCCACGGGAAGCTGTAAGCATAGAGGACATGCCTGCACCCCATTGGACTTACCTGTGTGGGTTAAATCCGGGTTATTTGACAACCTATGGCGGTGATGGTTCTGCTCAGGCAGAGCAGTGCTGATGCTCCTCATAAAGCTGTCGCTGCTGTGAAGGTTCTAGGTGACATCACAATCCCTATGGTTACATACACGACAAAGCTGGGTTGTTGTTGTTTACACTCTGCAAGGCCTGTGGAAGTGAGTGACATCATAGCACTGTAGTTCTGAGGGTTCTAGATGGATGCAACAATCTCCTGTTGCTTCTATGAAGGCCATAATAGACGACATCACCAAACAGCTCCATAGTCACATACACAGCAAAGGAGAGATGTTGTTTACACCTAGTGATGTCAGTGGTATTGAGTGACATCACAGCACAGTGCTAAGGCTCCTGGGCCTGGACACAGCAGCGGCTGCAATATCTCAACGGAGAATACGTTTATATATATGTGTGTGTGTGCGCGTATATATATATATATATATATATATATATATATATATATATATATTTCTCCGCCGAAATCACTTTTAAACCCATTTCCACCTTTTTTTCCCTTCTCTTCCTCTTACTTTTTTTTCACGTTTTTTTACGTTTTTCTCCTTTTCGCCTCTTTTCTGGGCGTATTATTCTTCTTTTTCTTCTTTTTTTTCGTCTAATGCATACCCCATCAGTGCAGCAATGCTTATTCAATACCGCCAGCAGATGGAGACACTGGGGGATAATTTTCTAAGGATTTATACTGATTTTTCCTGTCTGAATTTGTCGCACAGAAAGTTGCAGGCCAAATATGTGTGACATTTCTGCGACTTTAGCTTCTAGAGCATTTTTACAACATTATACATAGGTGCTGAATACATAAAAAGCGACTGTTCAGCGACAGACAAGTCGCATCGGCTGAAAGTAGGCCAGAATGTCAGTCCATGTTGGAGCAGGTTTAGATACAGTCTAAAGCATAGATCTCAAAGTCTGTGCACAGAATTTAGCAAGGGCCTCGCACCTTCTGATGCATCAGGTAGGTGCACTATAGCATAGCACCCTCTGTACTTTGGTCTATATTGATGCGGGACATAGACAGCCAGCTGATGACCAATCCATTAGTGCAATGGATGGCTGGAAGCATTTGTCTTTGCCTTTGCAATACCACAGAAGCAATGCATGGTCAATGTACAGCAATGACACACCTGTGTGAACAGCCAGGAGACCCCCCCATGTTATGTTACATAGTTACATAGTTAGTACGGTCGAAAAAAGACATATGTCCATCAAGTTCAACCAGGGAATTAAGGGGTAGGGGTGTGGCGCGATATTGGGGAAGGGATGAGATTTTATATTTCTTCATAAGCATTAATCTTATTTTGTCAATTAGGAACATTCAGCACCCACCCGCTATCAAGGCAGCTGCCTATCATGTCATGCCCTACCTGCACAGGTGTGCTGGCTACTCAAATGATCCAATTAAGGAGGCCATTTAGTCAGCAGCAGCAGAAGTCCTGTGCCTGGACGCTCCAACAGCGGCCAGACACAAGCAGAAGCAGCAGAAGCAGCAGCAGCACCACCTTTTGTTTTTTGGCTGCAGCAGCAGCAGCAGCAAGGCCCACAGGGCTGGCTAGCTGGCTAGCCAGCAAGCAGGTAGCAATGAAAGTAGGAATCTTTCTTTTTAACCCTGTAAGGGGGTGGTGCACTGTACCCGAAGATACTGCCATATCGGGTCAATGCATAGGGCGACGGAAGCAAGCTTCGAAATCGGCCCCCGTTCTCAAAAATCCATTTAATATATGGTCCCCAGATAGGGGACGTATCAGATATTAAACTGATAAGAACAGATACTACACTTGATCTTAGCCAAAAGGCCGAGAAGCGATAACCGTGAAAGGGGCGGGCCCAACAAGGTCCCCTTCATGGGCACTATCACTGCTTGCTGTCAGGGAGGCTGCCAGACAATTTTCCATGCACACTCTGGGCTGGGGGGCAGTCAACCACCAGTACACACAGCAGAACCTAAACCCATACCATTATTGCTAAGCAGCAAGACAGGGGCCCATTGCACTCCCACGGGGCCTTTTTAAATGCAATCCATAACCCGGATTTGCCAGGAACCCTTCTTACTCCTCCTACTTGCATGTGACACTGGGCTTAGGATCTGCATAGGAAACACACACACAAGCACACACCTACCTTTGTTGCCTGCAGATGCCTCCTTGGCTGTCCCCAAACGGTATCAAACCAACACCCACGGGAAGCTGTAAGCATAGAGGACATGCCTGCACCCCATTGGACTTACCTGTGTGGGTTAAATCCGGGTTATTTGACAACCTATGGCGGTGATGGTTCTGCTCAGGCAGAGCAGTGCTGATGCTCCTCATAAAGCTGTCGCTGCTGTGAAGGTTCTAGGTGACATCACAATCCCTATGGTTACATACACGACAAAGCTGGGTTGTTGTTGTTTACACTCTGCAAGGCCTGTGGAAGTGAGTGACATCATAGCACTGTAGTTCTGAGGGTTCTAGATGGATGCAACAATCTCCTGTTGCTTCTATGAAGGCCATAATAGACGACATCACCAAACAGCTCCATAGTCACATACACAGCAAAGGAGAGATGTTGTTTACACCTAGTGATGTCAGTGGTATTGAGTGACATCACAGCACAGTGCTAAGGCTCCTGGGCCTGGACACAGCAGCGGCTGCAATATCTCAACGGAGAATACGTTTATATATATGTGTGTGTGTGCGCGTATATATATATATATATATATATATATATATATATATATATATATTTCTCCGCCGAAATCACTTTTAAACCCATTTCCACCTTTTTTTCCCTTCTCTTCCTCTTACTTTTTTTTCACGTTTTTTTACGTTTTTCTCCTTTTCGCCTCTTTTCTGGGCGTATTATTCTTCTTTTTCTTCTTTTTTTTCGCCTAATGCATACCCCATCAGTGCAGCAATGCTTATTCAATACCGCCAGCAGATGGAGACACTGGGGGATAATTTTCTAAGGATTTATACTGATTTTTCCTGTCTGAATTTGTCGCACAGAAAGTTGCAGGCCAAATATGTGTGACATTTCTGCGACTTTAGCTTCTAGAGCATTTTTACAACATTATACATAGGTGCTGAATACATAAAAAGCGACTGTTCAGCGACAGACAAGTCGCATCGGCTGAAAGTAGGCCAGAATGTCAGTCCATGTTGGAGCAGGTTTAGATACAGTCTAAAGCATAGATCTCAAAGTCTGTGCACAGAATTTAGCAAGGGCCTCGCACCTTCTGATGCATCAGGTAGGTGCACTATAGCATAGCCTAACCCTCTGTACTTTGGTCTATATTGATGCGGGACATAGACAGCCAGCTGATGACCAATCCATTAGTGCAATGGATGGCTGGAAGCATTTGTCTTTGCCTTTGCAATACCACAGAAGCAATGCATGGTCAATGTACAGCAATGACACACCTGTGTGAACAGCCAGGAGACCCCCCCATGTTATGTTACATAGTTACATAGTTAGTACGGTCGAAAAAAGACATATGTCCATCAAGTTCAACCAGGGAATTAAGGGGTAGGGGTGTGGCGCGATATTGGGGAAGGGATGAGATTTTATATTTCTTCATAAGCATTAATCTTATTTTGTCAATTAGGAACATTCAGCACCCACCCGCTATCAAGGCAGCTGCCTATCATGTCATGCCCTACCTGCACAGGTGTGCTGGCTACTCAAATGATCCAATTAAGGAGGCCATTTAGTCAGCAGCAGCAGAAGTCCTGTGCCTGGACGCTCCAACAGCGGCCAGACACAAGCAGAAGCAGCAGCAGCACCACCTTTTGTTTTTTGGCTGCAGCAGCAGCAGCAGCAGCAGCAAGGCCCACAGGGCTGGCTAGCTGGCTAGCCAGCAAGCAGGTAGCAATGAAAGTAGGAATCTTTCTTTTTAACCCTGTAAGGGGGTGGTGCACTGTACCCGAAGATACTGCCATATCGGGTCAATGCATAGGGCGACGGAAGCAAGCTTCGAAATCGGCCCCCGTTCTCAAAAATCCATTTAATATATGGTCCCCAGATAGGGGACGTATCAGATATTAAACTGATAAGAACAGATACTACACTTGATCTTAGCCAAAAGGCCGAGAAGCGATAACCGTGAAAGGGGCGGGCCCAACAAGGTCCCCTTCATGGGCACTATCACTGCTTGCTGTCAGGGAGGCTGCCAGACAATTTTCCATGCACACTCTGGGCTGGGGGGCAGTCAACCACCAGTACACACAGCAGAACCTAAACCCATACCATTATTGCTAAGCAGCAAGACAGGGGCCCATTGCACTCCCACGGGGCCTTTTTAAATGCAATCCATAACCCGGATTTGCCAGGAACCCTTCTTACTCCTCCTACTTGCATGTGACACTGGGCTTAGGATCTGCATAGGAAACACACACACAAGCACACACCTACCTTTGTTGCCTGCAGATGCCTCCTTGGCTGTCCCCAAACGGTATCAAACCAACACCCACGGGAAGCTGTAAGCATAGAGGACATGCCTGCACCCCATTGGACTTACCTGTGTGGGTTAAATCCGGGTTATTTGACAACCTATGGCGGTGATGGTTCTGCTCAGGCAGAGCAGTGCTGATGCTCCTCATAAAGCTGTCGCTGCTGTGAAGGTTCTAGGTGACATCACAATCCCTATGGTTACATACACGACAAAGCTGGGTTGTTGTTGTTTACACTCTGCAAGGCCTGTGGAAGTGAGTGACATCATAGCACTGTAGTTCTGAGGGTTCTAGATGGATGCAACAATCTCCTGTTGCTTCTATGAAGGCCATAATAGACGACATCACCAAACAGCTCCATAGTCACATACACAGCAAAGGAGAGATGTTGTTTACACCTAGTGATGTCAGTGGTATTGAGTGACATCACAGCACAGTGCTAAGGCTCCTGGGCCTGGACACAGCAGCGGCTGCAATATCTCAACGGAGAATACGTTTATATATATGTGTGTGTGTGCGCGTATATATATATATATATATATATATATATTTCTCCGCCGAAATCACTTTTAAACCCATTTCCACCTTTTTTTCCCTTCTCTTCCTCTTACTTTTTTTTCACGTTTTTTTACGTTTTTCTCCTTTTCGCCTCTTTTCTGGGCGTATTATTCTTCTTTTTCTTCTTTTTTTTCGTCTAATGCATACCCCATCAGTGCAGCAATGCTTATTCAATACCGCCAGCAGATGGAGACACTGGGGGATAATTTTCTAAGGATTTATACTGATTTTTCCTGTCTGAATTTGTCGCACAGAAAGTTGCAGGCCAAATATGTGTGACATTTCTGCGACTTTAGCTTCTAGAGCATTTTTACAACATTATACATAGGTGCTGAATACATAAAAAGCGACTGTTCAGCGACAGACAAGTCGCATCGGCTGAAAGTAGGCCAGAATGTCAGTCCATGTTGGAGCAGGTTTAGATACAGTCTAAAGCATAGATCTCAAAGTCTGTGCACAGAATTTAGCAAGGGCCTCGCACCTTCTGATGCATCAGGTAGGTGCACTATAGCATAGCCTAACCCTCTGTACTTTGGTCTATATTGATGCGGGACATAGACAGCCAGCTGATGACCAATCCATTAGTGCAATGGATGGCTGGAAGCATTTGTCTTTGCCTTTGCAATACCACAGAAGCAATGCATGGTCAATGTACAGCAATGACACACCTGTGTGAACAGCCAGGAGACCCCCCCATGTTATGTTACATAGTTACATAGTTAGTACGGTCGAAAAAAGACATATGTCCATCAAGTTCAACCAGGGAATTAAGGGGTAGGGGTGTGGCGCGATATTGGGGAAGGGATGAGATTTTATATTTCTTCATAAGCATTAATCTTATTTTGTCAATTAGGAACATTCAGCACCCACCCGCTATCAAGGCAGCTGCCTATCATGTCATGCCCTACCTGCACAGGTGTGCTGGCTACTCAAATGATCCAATTAAGGAGGCCATTTAGTCAGCAGCAGCAGAAGTCCTGTGCCTGGACGCTCCAACAGCGGCCAGACACAAGCAGAAGCAGCAGAAGCAGCAGCAGCACCACCTTTTGTTTTTTGGCTGCAGCAGCAGCAGCAGCAGCAGCAAGGCCCACAGGGCTGGCTAGCTGGCTAGCCAGCAAGCAGGTAGCAATGAAAGTAGGAATCTTTCTTTTTAACCCTGTAAGGGGGTGGTGCACTGTACCCGAAGATACTGCCATATCGGGTCAATGCATAGGGCGACGGAAGCAAGCTTCGAAATCGGCCCCCGTTCTCAAAAATCCATTTAATATATGGTCCCCAGATAGGGGACGTATCAGATATTAAACTGATAAGAACAGATACTACACTTGATCTTAGCCAAAAGGCCGAGAAGCGATAACCGTGAAAGGGGCGGGCCCAACAAGGTCCCCTTCATGGGCACTATCACTGCTTGCTGTCA
The DNA here is from genome assembly GCF_029499605.1 of Hyla sarda. Classification (NCBI taxonomy): domain Eukaryota; kingdom Metazoa; phylum Chordata; class Amphibia; order Anura; family Hylidae; genus Hyla; species Hyla sarda. The sequence goes on from NW_026610866.1 coordinate 129,779, forward strand.
GGGAGGCTGCCAGACAATTTTCCATGCACACTCTGGGCTGGGGGGCAGTCAACCACCAGTACACACAGCAGAACCTAAACCCATACCATTATTGCTAAGCAGCAAGACAGGGGCCCATTGCACTCCCACGGGGCCTTTTTAAATGCAATCCATAACCCGGATTTGCCAGGAACCCTTCTTACTCCTCCTACTTGCATGTGACACTGGGCTTAGGATCTGCATAGGAAACACACACACAAGCACACACCTACCTTTGTTGCCTGCAGATGCCTCCTTGGCTGTCCCCAAACGGTATCAAACCAACACCCACGGGAAGCTGTAAGCATAGAGGACATGCCTGCACCCCATTGGACTTACCTGTGTGGGTTAAATCCGGGTTATTTGACAACCTATGGCGGTGATGGTTCTGCTCAGGCAGAGCAGTGCTGATGCTCCTCATAAAGCTGTCGCTGCTGTGAAGGTTCTAGGTGACATCACAATCCCTATGGTTACATACACGACAAAGCTGGGTTGTTGTTGTTTACACTCTGCAAGGCCTGTGGAAGTGAGTGACATCATAGCACTGTAGTTCTGAGGGTTCTAGATGGATGCAACAATCTCCTGTTGCTTCTATGAAGGCCATAATAGACGACATCACCAAACAGCTCCATAGTCACATACACAGCAAAGGAGAGATGTTGTTTACACCTAGTGATGTCAGTGGTATTGAGTGACATCACAGCACAGTGCTAAGGCTCCTGGGCCTGGACACAGCAGCGGCTGCAATATCTCAACGGAGAATACGTTTATATATATGTGTGTGTGTGCGCGTATATATATATATATATATATATATATATATATATATATATTCTCCGCCGAAATCACTTTTAAACCCATTTCCACCTTTTTTTCCCTTCTCTTCCTCTTACTTTTTTTTCACGTTTTTTTACGTTTTTCTCCTTTTCGCCTCTTTTCTGGGCGTATTATTCTTCTTTTTCTTCTTTTTTTTCGTCTAATGCATACCCCATCAGTGCAGCAATGCTTATTCAATACCGCCAGCAGATGGAGACACTGGGGGATAATTTTCTAAGGATTTATACTGATTTTTCCTGTCTGAATTTGTCGCACAGAAAGTTGCAGGCCAAATATGTGTGACATTTCTGCGACTTTAGCTTCTAGAGCATTTTTACAACATTATACATAGGTGCTGAATACATAAAAAGCGACTGTTCAGCGACAGACAAGTCGCATCGGCTGAAAGTAGGCCAGAATGTCAGTCCATGTTGGAGCAGGTTTAGATACAGTCTAAAGCATAGATCTCAAAGTCTGTGCACAGAATTTAGCAAGGGCCTCGCACCTTCTGATGCATCAGGTAGGTGCACTATAGCATAGCCTAACCCTCTGTACTTTGGTCTATATTGATGCGGGACATAGACAGCCAGCTGATGACCAATCCATTAGTGCAATGGATGGCTGGAAGCATTTGTCTTTGCCTTTGCAATACCACAGAAGCAATGCATGGTCAATGTACAGCAATGACACACCTGTGTGAACAGCCAGGAGACCCCCCCATGTTATGTTACATAGTTACATAGTTAGTACGGTCGAAAAAAGACATATGTCCATCAAGTTCAACCAGGGAATTAAGGGGTAGGGGTGTGGCGCGATATTGGGGAAGGGATGAGATTTTATATTTCTTCATAAGCATTAATCTTATTTTGTCAATTAGGAACATTCAGCACCCACCCGCTATCAAGGCAGCTGCCTATCATGTCATGCCCTACCTGCACAGGTGTGCTGGCTACTCAAATGATCCAATTAAGGAGGCCATTTAGTCAGCAGCAGCAGAAGTCCTGTGCCTGGACGCTCCAACAGCGGCCAGACACAAGCAGAAGCAGCAGAAGCAGCAGCAGCACCACCTTTTGTTTTTTGGCTGCAGCAGCAGCAGCAGCAGCAGCAAGGCCCACAGGGCTGGCTAGCTGGCTAGCCAGCAAGCAGGTAGCAATGAAAGTAGGAATCTTTCTTTTTAACCCTGTAAGGGGGTGGTGCACTGTACCCGAAGATACTGCCATATCGGGTCAATGCATAGGGCGACGGAAGCAAGCTTCGAAATCGGCCCCCGTTCTCAAAAATCCATTTAATATATGGTCCCCAGATAGGGGACGTATCAGATATTAAACTGATAAGAACAGATACTACACTTGATCTTAGCCAAAAGGCCGAGAAGCGATAACCGTGAAAGGGGCGGGCCCAACAAGGTCCCCTTCATGGGCACTATCACTGCTTGCTGTCAGGGAGGCTGCCAGACAATTTTCCATGCACACTCTGGGCTGGGGGGCAGTCAACCACCAGTACACACAGCAGAACCTAAACCCATACCATTATTGCTAAGCAGCAAGACAGGGGCCCATTGCACTCCCACGGGGCCTTTTTAAATGCAATCCATAACCCGGATTTGCCAGGAACCCTTCTTACTCCTCCTACTTGCATGTGACACTGGGCTTAGGATCTGCATAGGAAACACACACACAAGCACACACCTACCTTTGTTGCCTGCAGATGCCTCCTTGGCTGTCCCCAAACGGTATCAAACCAACACCCACGGGAAGCTGTAAGCATAGAGGACATGCCTGCACCCCATTGGACTTACCTGTGTGGGTTAAATCCGGGTTATTTGACAACCTATGGCGGTGATGGTTCTGCTCAGGCAGAGCAGTGCTGATGCTCCTCATAAAGCTGTCGCTGCTGTGAAGGTTCTAGGTGACATCACAATCCCTATGGTTACATACACGACAAAGCTGGGTTGTTGTTGTTTACACTCTGCAAGGCCTGTGGAAGTGAGTGACATCATAGCACTGTAGTTCTGAGGGTTCTAGATGGATGCAACAATCTCCTGTTGCTTCTATGAAGGCCATAATAGACGACATCACCAAACAGCTCCATAGTCACATACACAGCAAAGGAGAGATGTTGTTTACACCTAGTGATGTCAGTGGTATTGAGTGACATCACAGCACAGTGCTAAGGCTCCTGGGCCTGGACACAGCAGCGGCTGCAATATCTCAACGGAGAATACGTTTATATATATGTGTGTGTGTGCGCGTATATATATATATATATATATATATATATATATATATATATATATTTCTCCGCCGAAATCACTTTTAAACCCATTTCCACCTTTTTTTCCCTTCTCTTCCTCTTACTTTTTTTTCACGTTTTTTTACGTTTTTCTCCTTTTCGCCTCTTTTCTGGGCGTATTATTCTTCTTTTTCTTCTTTTTTTTCGTCTAATGCATACCCCATCAGTGCAGCAATGCTTATTCAATACCGCCAGCAGATGGAGACACTGGGGGATAATTTTCTAAGGATTTATACTGATTTTTCCTGTCTGAATTTGTCGCACAGAAAGTTGCAGGCCAAATATGTGTGACATTTCTGCGACTTTAGCTTCTAGAGCATTTTTACAACATTATACATAGGTGCTGAATACATAAAAAGCGACTGTTCAGCGACAGACAAGTCGCATCGGCTGAAAGTAGGCCAGAATGTCAGTCCATGTTGGAGCAGGTTTAGATACAGTCTAAAGCATAGATCTCAAAGTCTGTGCACAGAATTTAGCAAGGGCCTCGCACCTTCTGATGCATCAGGTAGGTGCACTATAGCATAGCCTAACCCTCTGTACTTTGGTCTATATTGATGCGGGACATAGACAGCCAGCTGATGACCAATCCATTAGTGCAATGGATGGCTGGAAGCATTTGTCTTTGCCTTTGCAATACCACAGAAGCAATGCATGGTCAATGTACAGCAATGACACACCTGTGTGAACAGCCAGGAGACCCCCCCATGTTATGTTACATAGTTACATAGTTAGTACGGTTGAAAAAAGACATATGTCCATCAAGTTCAACCAGGGAATTAAGGGGTAGGGGTGTGGCGCGATATTGGGGAAGGGATGAGATTTTATATTTCTTCATAAGCATTAATCTTATTTTGTCAATTAGGAACATTCAGCACCCACCCGCTATCAAGGCAGCTGCCTATCATGTCATGCCCTACCTGCACAGGTGTGCTGGCTACTCAAATGATCCAATTAAGGAGGCCATTTAGTCAGCAGCAGCAGAAGTCCTGTGCCTGGACGCTCCAACAGCGGCCAGACACAAGCAGAAGCAGCAGAAGCAGCAGCAGCACCACCTTTTGTTTTTTGGCTGCAGCAGCAGCAGCAGCAGCAGCAAGGCCCACAGGGCTGGCTAGCTGGCTAGCCAGCAAGCAGGTAGCAATGAAAGTAGGAATCTTTCTTTTTAACCCTGTAAGGGGGTGGTGCACTGTACCCGAAGATACTGCCATATCGGGTCAATGCATAGGGCGACGGAAGCAAGCTTCGAAATCGGCCCCCGTTCTCAAAAATCCATTTAATATATGGTCCCCAGATAGGGGACGTATCAGATATTAAACTGATAAGAACAGATACTACACTTGATCTTAGCCAAAAGGCCGAGAAGCGATAACCGTGAAAGGGGCGGGCCCAACAAGGTCCCCTTCATGGGCACTATCACTGCTTGCTGTCAGGGAGGCTGCCAGACAATTTTCCATGCACACTCTGGGCTGGGGGGCAGTCAACCACCAGTACACACAGCAGAACCTAAACCCATACCATTATTGCTAAGCAGCAAGACAGGGGCCCATTGCACTCCCACGGGGCCTTTTTAAATGCAATCCATAACCCGGATTTGCCAGGAACCCTTCTTACTCCTCCTACTTGCATGTGACACTGGGCTTAGGATCTGCATAGGAAACACACACACAAGCACACACCTACCTTTGTTGCCTGCAGATGCCTCCTTGGCTGTCCCCAAACGGTATCAAACCAACACCCACGGGAAGCTGTAAGCATAGAGGACATGCCTGCACCCCATTGGACTTACCTGTGTGGGTTAAATCCGGGTTATTTGACAACCTATGGCGGTGATGGTTCTGCTCAGGCAGAGCAGTGCTGATGCTCCTCATAAAGCTGTCGCTGCTGTGAAGGTTCTAGGTGACATCACAATCCCTATGGTTACATACACGACAAAGCTGGGTTGTTGTTGTTTACACTCTGCAAGGCCTGTGGAAGTGAGTGACATCATAGCACTGTAGTTCTGAGGGTTCTAGATGGATGCAACAATCTCCTGTTGCTTCTATGAAGGCCATAATAGACGACATCACCAAACAGCTCCATAGTCACATACACAGCAAAGGAGAGATGTTGTTTACACCTAGTGATGTCAGTGGTATTGAGTGACATCACAGCACAGTGCTAAGGCTCCTGGGCCTGGACACAGCAGCGGCTGCAATATCTCAACGGAGAATACGTTTATATATATGTGTGTGTGTGCGCGTATATATATATATATATATATATATATATATATATATATATATATATTTCTCCGCCGAAATCACTTTTAAACCCATTTCCACCTTTTTTTCCCTTCTCTTCCTCTTACTTTTTTTTCACGTTTTTTTACGTTTTTCTCCTTTTCGCCTCTTTTCTGGGCGTATTATTCTTCTTTTTCTTCTTTTTTTTCGTCTAATGCATACCCCATCAGTGCAGCAATGCTTATTCAATACCGCCAGCAGATGGAGACACTGGGGGATAATTTTCTAAGGATTTATACTGATTTTTCCTGTCTGAATTTGTCGCACAGAAAGTTGCAGGCCAAATATGTGTGACATTTCTGCGACTTTAGCTTCTAGAGCATTTTTACAACATTATACATAGGTGCTGAATACATAAAAAGCGACTGTTCAGCGACAGACAAGTCGCATCGGCTGAAAGTAGGCCAGAATGTCAGTCCATGTTGGAGCAGGTTTAGATACAGTCTAAAGCATAGATCTCAAAGTCTGTGCACAGAATTTAGCAAGGGCCTCGCACCTTCTGATGCATCAGGTAGGTGCACTATAGCATAGCCTAACCCTCTGTACTTTGGTCTATATTGATGCGGGACATAGACAGCCAGCTGATGACCAATCCATTAGTGCAATGGATGGCTGGAAGCATTTGTCTTTGCCTTTGCAATACCACAGAAGCAATGCATGGTCAATGTACAGCAATGACACACCTGTGTGAACAGCCAGGAGACCCCCCCATGTTATGTTACATAGTTACATAGTTAGTACGGTCGAAAAAAGACATATGTCCATCAAGTTCAACCAGGGAATTAAGGGGTAGGGGTGTGGCGCGATATTGGGGAAGGGATGAGATTTTATATTTCTTCATAAGCATTAATCTTATTTTGTCAATTAGGAACATTCAGCACCCACCCGCTATCAAGGCAGCTGCCTATCATGTCATGCCCTACCTGCACAGGTGTGCTGGCTACTCAAATGATCCAATTAAGGAGGCCATTTAGTCAGCAGCAGCAGAAGTCCTGTGCCTGGACGCTCCAACAGCGGCCAGACACAAGCAGAAGCAGCAGAAGCAGCAGCAGCACCACCTTTTGTTTTTTGGCTGCAGCAGCAGCAGCAGCAGCAGCAAGGCCCACAGGGCTGGCTAGCTGGCTAGCCAGCAAGCAGGTAGCAATGAAAGTAGGAATCTTTCTTTTTAACCCTGTAAGGGGGTGGTGCACTGTACCCGAAGATACTGCCATATCGGGTCAATGCATAGGGCGACGGAAGCAAGCTTCGAAATCGGCCCCCGTTCTCAAAAATCCATTTAATATATGGTCCCCAGATAGGGGACGTATCAGATATTAAACTGATAAGAACAGATAAGGTTTCAACAAAATTTTATTGAATAAATAAGAAACCATACAAAATTTAAAATGCAAAATAATAAAAGGTTCACAAAAGTTTTAAAATACAAATAATAAAACCAGTAATAAAAGGAGAAAAAATAAAAATGGCAGGATAAAACATTATACAAATGTCATAAAAACTGATTATACTGTTATTTCGTTCCATAGAGGCAGACACCACATGGATGCTGCCTCGCTGGCCCCCAACTGTTTCTTGTCTCTTAGGTAATAGATGTACATCTCACTCAGGGCCAGCTTTATACAGTTTTTAACATCAATAAAATCATGTTTAAAAAGTAAGATGTTCCTAACTTTCCAGATGGCATTTTTAAAACAATTAATAATCATCCAGCAGATCATCTGCTGTTTAAAATTGGGGCAGTTAAAAAGACCGTAAAAGACACATTCGTGATTAAAATGTTTTAGGCCGCAGGCCCACTTCAAAAGTGGGCCTACCTTCCTCCAAAGCTCCCGTGCAAAAGGGCAGTTCCAAAATATGTGCAGCACCGTTTCGTCCACTCCGCAGCCATCTCTCGGGCACTTGGCTCTCGCCACCAGTCCTCGCCTGTGCTGGAACTCACGAGTAGGGAGGCACTGGTGGACGATTGCCCAGGCAAGATCCCTGTGTACATTCGCCAGAAACTTCCCGTACACGTTCCGCCATACCTTTTTGGATCTTGCCTGTGTGAAATTGGACACTGCCAGGGTAACCTCACTCCGCCTGAGGACCTTTGATACCTTTCTCTGGTCCCCCAGTATGTCAGGCTCCAAATCTTGGAGACCTAGGAGCCTGACTGTCTTTTCCAACACCACATAATGTTTTGGGGGACACAGAAGCACCGGAGCGTTCAGAGGGATGCGCAACCATCTTTTAAAAACCATGCCCGCAGCGTACCTTAAAAAGCAGCTAAAAATGCCATCGGATTTAATAATTTTAAAACAGAAACAGAAATACTTTATGTAAAAGAAAGTAAAAAGGTTAGGAACATCTTTCCCGCCATTATCTTTACTTTTGTACATAAAATCACGCTTTAATTTCTCCATTTTTGAACCCCATAAAAAAGAAAAAACAATTCTAGTTACTTTTTTAATGTATAAAATAGATGGAGGAAATACCATGGCAATGTATAGCATAATAGGGAGTAAAACCATCTTTATTATTAAAATCTTCCCCTCCATGGTAAGGTTTCTAAGATTCCACATTAAAATCTTCTTCTCCATCTTAGCTATAGCTGAATCCCAGTTAGGGCTCCCATCATTGACCTGGTTAAAAACAATACCTAAAACTTTAATTTGATCCTGTTGCATTGTGACTCCTGGGGTGATGGATGAATCCCAGGAGCCAATATAAAAACAGTCACATTTATCTGTGTTTAGCTTAAAACCAGAGACCTCGCAGAAATAGCTGGTGTTCCTCAATGCCCCCCTCATGGATGGAGAGTCCGGGCACAGTATGGTGACATCATCCATGTACCCCAACACCTTTAGATGGGTCCCTCCTCCACCAGGTATCGGTACGCCTCTTACTACCCGGTCTTTTCTGAGGAGGGCCATCAGTGGTTCGATTGCGCAAATAAAAAGGAGTGGGGACAGGGGGCAGCCCTGTTTGACACCTGATAAAAGAGGAACACCGCTGGTTAAAAAGCCATTAACAGAGACTTGACTAAAACAGGATCGGTATAAAAGCATGATTCGGCTTAAAATCGTTTCAGGCACTGCCATCTTTTTAAGAACTAAAAACAGGTATTCATGGGAGACCCTATCAAAGGCTTTTTCAAAGTCTAAGGATAAAATTGCTACAGTTTGATTTCTATCCTTAAAATACCATAAAACATCTCTTAAAATATTTAGGGATTCAGCTATAGACCTTCCAGGTACCCCACAAACCTGATTTGGGTGAATTAATTTATGAATAAAAGGTTTAAAACGGACAGCTAATAACTTGGCTAAAACTTTATAATCGACATTTAAAAGTGTGATGGGGCGCCAATTTTTTAGCATATCCTTTTCACCCTTTTTAAAAAGTAATGATACAATCCCCCTCCTCCAGGAAGGGGGAAGTTCATTAACAATAAAAGTTTCTTTATACAATAAAACCATATCATCCTTTAAAATATCCCAAAAAGCTAAATAAAATTCGATGGGTAAACCATCTTCCCCAGGGGCCTTCCCACTAGAAAAACTTTTAAAAACAAATAAAAGTTCATCTAAGTTAAGATCACGGGATAAAACCTCCTGGTCTAAAACATCTAGCTTAAAATCAAGGGAATTAAGAACATGTTCTAAAAAGGATGGATTAAGATCTTTCTTATTAAAAAGAAGCTGGTAGAAGTTAAAAACTGCATCTAACATGCCTTTTGGAGTGGATTCACCCTCAAGGTTTTGGATGATATCCCTCCTATTCATCACTTTTTTAAAAAAGAAACGGGAACATTTCTCGCCCTCCTCCAGGTGCTGCACATGTGAGTTAAAAATGATTTGTTTCCCTTTCTTTTCTATGGCATGTTTTATTTCAGTTTTAAGGTTTAAAATATCATTTTCTACATCCATACCAGCTTCTTTCAATTTAAAAAGTACATTTAAACGCATGTTAAGAACATAAAACCACTGTTTTTCCATTTTTGCCTTCTTCTTACCTGCTTTGATAAAAAAAAATCTGATTTTAGATTTGGTGCCCTCCCACCAGTGCAGCATAGGCTCGTGGGGTTTTCTTTGTGATTGCCAGCATTGGTAGGTCCGCACAAACTCCTCTTTTATCTCAGGGTCCTCTAGGAGTGTGGTGTTTAATCTCCAGAGGCCCCTTTTTGCTTTTTGCTCCCCCTCTAGCTCCAGGCCCACCAAGAGGAGCTTATGATCAGAGAAGATATTCTGCTCGAGTGTGCATTTCAGGGGTTTAAAAGCTCTAGAGGAAAAAATAAAATCGATTCTGGAGCTCACTCTTCCATTGGACCATGTGGCGCCTGGGTCCTCCGGCAAGAGATCCTTCCAGCAATCTTTCAAATTAAAATCATCAATAAAATTTTTAAGCAGGTAAGAAGTGCGGTCTTTACGATTAATATCCCCACCCTGCCGGTGTTCCCCATCACGTATGCAGTTAAAATCACCTCCCACCAGCAGGGGGGAAGACCCAACACAAAACAGTGGTAAAATTTCAAATAGTTCTGCCCGCTCCTGTTTATCAGGAGGGGCATACACATTTAAAACACGAATTAAAAGTCCATTAAAATATAGATGAATTAAAAGAGCTCTGCCAGGCACAATCTCAGTTACTGTATGAATAGAAAAGGACTGGCCTCGGCAGAGCAGCCCAACACCCACAGAACGACAGTCATTTGCACCGGACCATATGGATGGGCCCAGCTTCCAGTCTTCTTTTAAGTCTTTATAGTCCATTTTACTAGGGATTCCACATTCTTGTAGCAGGCAAAGGTCAAAGTCACATGTCTCTAGATAAGAAAATAAAGCAGCCCTGCGATCAGGGCTCTTTAAGGACCTCACATTGAGTGAGGCAATTTTTACAGGGATAGGCATAGTTTATGGAGAGTCCGTGCTTGGAGAATCAAAGTCAATAATAAGCTGCGTACCGTCATCCCCCGCCTGCGGGGTCATCAGCTCCTTGATGTTCTGAGGGTCGGAGCTTGAGATCGATGATGCCCCGACCCTGAGCTCGCTCTCGTCCGAACTACGGCACGCCGCTTTCCTTTGAATGTCTTCCTCTTCTTCTTCTCTTTGTCTTTTAAATGTCACACTGCTGTCCATATCCTCTGCGTTGCTCTCACTCGATGTAATCTCTGGCCCCCGGCTGATGGATCTGCGTCTTCTTTCATCATTTGACGACTGGAACTGCTGCACAGGGGCCTGTGAGGCCTCTTTTCCGGAACCTTTGCCGCTACCTTGGGAAGTTTTCATCGCTTGTTCCCCAGCAAGCGTTGCTGAGGACTGTTGCTCCAACTTCCCCATCGATCGACGATGGCCAGTTTTACCCACCGGGTCCACTGCTGGCGGGGCAGCAAACCCTGGTTTGGCGCCACTTGTCTTCTTGGCCCTGTCCTGTATAGGCGGAGTAACAGGACCGGGCTCAGACCTGGCCACCTGGCTCCCCTTCCGGCGGGCTTTCACCGGGGCCTCTTCGTCCGGAGCAGGGCGACCCTGGGCCAAGCCAGTACCTGGCTTATGCTGCAATTTTGGGTCCACTTTTGCCCCCACCGAGGCCCGTCGGCTGCCACCCGCCACAGGTGAGCCCCCTTCAGAAGTTTCGGCGGGCTCTTGAGCCAGGTAGGAAGTCGATCGACGTCTTTCAATTTCCCGGGCAGTAAACTCGATCACCCGCCCGGGCTTCGTGGAATCCCCATGGCCTCCCCCTAGCACTACCACCGGTGGGCCCCCCGATGGAGCACCAGAGGTCTTGGGCCTGGACCCATCAGTACCTGCCATCTGGGGTTTGGGCATCTTAAAAAAGGACGTCTTTTGTCCTGTCCCCTCTTTGGGTGGGCCCAGCCTTGACCCACCCATCGTAGTTTTTGCTTTATGGGGACAGGAATTAAAATCGTGATTTTCCTCTCCGCAGAGGTTGCACCTTATCGTATGGCTACATCTTGAGGCTATGTGACCTTCTTGGCCACACCTATTGCAGCGAATCACACGCTCCGCGCCGCAGGTCTCCTGGGTGTGGCCAAACCTCAAGCAATTTCGGCAATACATAGGCATTTGAGGATAGAACAGGAAGCCCCGAACTCTCCCGATGGCAAAATTTGGGGGCGGATGGCAAAGACCCCCAATACCACCGGGATCCTTACGGAGCTTGACCCAGAACTTCCTCTTGCCGTTCCAGAACCGCACGGAGTTCAAGATTTTGTTTGCGAATCGCACCTCTTCGCAGTATCGCCGAAGAAAAGTGGCTATATCCTCCGTGGTCACATGAGGGCTGTGCATAGCCACCACCAACGGTATATGTTCCTCACCATAGAGGAACTGGAACGAAAGACCGTCGAGTCGATCGTCCCTCTGGTCCGCACCAGACAAGGTTGCATAGATGTTATCGCAACACGCCGTGGCCGTGAAGGTGACGGTATACAGGCCACGGCTTTCCTGGTCATTTAGACACAGGATGTCCTCCCTATTGAGGCGGAAGTAGTCAAGAAGAATCACCTCCGCAATGAAGCGGAGGTTCTTCAACTGACGATGGCTCTCCGACACCTCTATGCGGATGGTATTTCGCATCGACATTTCCCCAGAGGGGAAAGCCCAGGAGAACGGCATCTTCCACACCCAGGGACTAAGCCCCTTCCCCAATAGCAGCAGGGGCTCGGAATCCCGCTATAAAAGCGGAACCCTTACCCAAGGCAGAGGTCGGGGGTACCCTAGGTGCTTCCGAAGCTACAGGTAACGCTCAACGTACCGAAAATGCCTTCTGAGACACAAGGTCCCAGAGACAGGGGGATCGCAACCCGTTGTCCGTGGACTAAGCCCGCTCCCCAATAGCAGCAAGGGGGTGAAGTCCCTCCGTAAGGAGAGACAATCCCCCAAGGCCGAGAAGCGGGGTACCACAGACACCTTCCGACCAGACCAAATGCAGATACTACACTTGATCTTAGCCAAAAGGCCGAGAAGCGATAACCGTGAAAGGGGCGGGCCCAACAAGGTCCCCTTCATGGGCACTATCACTGCTTGCTGTCAGGGAGGCTGCCAGACAATTTTCCATGCACACTCTGGGCTGGGGGGCAGTCAACCACCAGTACACACAGCAGAACCTAAACCCATACCATTATTGCTAAGCAGCAAGACAGGGGCCCATTGCACTCCCACGGGGCCTTTTTAAATGCAATCCATAACCCGGATTTGCCAGGAACCCTTCTTACTCCTCCTACTTGCATGTGACACTGGGCTTAGGATCTGCATAGGAAACACACACACAAGCACACACCTACCTTTGTTGCCTGCAGATGCCTCCTTGGCTGTCCCCAAACGGTATCAAACCAACACCCACGGGAAGCTGTAAGCATAGAGGACATGCCTGCACCCCATTGGACTTACCTGTGTGGGTTAAATCCGGGTTATTTGACAACCTATGGCGGTGATGGTTCTGCTCAGGCAGAGCAGTGCTGATGCTCCTCATAAAGCTGTCGCTGCTGTGAAGGTTCTAGGTGACATCACAAATCCCTTTGGTTACATACACAACAAAGCTGGGTTGTTGTTGTTTACACTCTGCAAGGCCTGTGGAAGTGAGTGACATCATAGCACTGTAGTTCTGAGGGTTCAAGATGGATGCAACAATCTCCTGTTGCTTCTATGAAGGCCGTAATAGACGACATCACCAAACAGCTCCATAGTCACATACACAGCAAAGGAGAGATGTTGTTTACACCTAGTGATGTCAGTGGTATTGAGTGACATCACAGCACAGTGCTAAGGCTCCTGGGCCTGGACACAGCAGCGGCTGCAATATCTCAACGGAGAATACGTTTATATCTATGTGTGTGTGTGTGCGCATATATATATATATATATATATATATATATATATATATATATTTCTCCGCCGAAATCACTTTTAAACCCATTTCCACCTTTTTTTCCCTTCTCTTCCTCTTACTTTTTTTTCACGTTTTTTTACGTTTTTCTCCTTTTCGCCTCTTTTCTGGGCGTATTATTCTTCTTTTTCTTCTTTTTTTTCGTCTAATGCATACCCCATCAGTGCAGCAATGCTTATTCAATACCGCCAGCAGATGGAGACACTGGGGGATAATTTTCTAAGGATTTATACTGATTTTTCCTGTCTGAATTTGTCGCACAGAAAGTTGCAGGCCAAATATGTGTGACATTTCTGCGACTTTAGCTTCTAGAGCATTTTTACAACATTATACATAGGTGCTGAATACATAAAAAGCGACTGTTCAGCGACAGACAAGTCGCATCGGCTGAAAGTAGGCCAGAATGTCAGTCCATGTTGGAGCAGGTTTAGATACAGTCTAAAGCATAGATCTCAAAGTCTGTGCACAGAATTTAGCAAGGGCCTCGCACCTTCTGATGCATCAGGTAGGTGCACAATAGCATAGCCTAACCCTCTGTACTTTGGTCTATATTGATGCGGGACATAGACAGCCAGCTGATGACCAATCCATTAGTGCAATGGATGGCTGGAAGCATTTGTCTTTGCCTTTGCAATACCACAGAAGCAATGCATGGTCAATGTACAGCAATGACACACCTGTGTGAACAGCCAGGAGACCCCCCCCCCCCCCCCCCCCCATGTTATGTTACATAGTTACATAGTTAGTACGGTCGAAAAAAGACATATGTCCATCACGTTCAACCAGGGAATTAAGGGGTAGGGGTGTGGCGCGATATTGGGGAAGGGATGAGATTTTATATTTCTTCATAAGCATTAATCTTATTTTGTCAATTAGGAACATTCAGCACCCACCCGCTATCAAGGCAGCTGCCTATCATGTCATGCCCTACCTGCACAGGTGTGCTGGCTACTCAAATGATCCAATTAAGGAGGCCATTTAGTCAGCAGCAGCAGAAGTCCTGTGCCTGGACGCTCCAACAGGGGCCAGACACAAGCAGAAGCAGCAGAAGCAGCAGCAGCACCACCTTTTGTTTTTTGGCTGCAGCAGCAGCAAGGCCCACAGGGCTGGCTAGCTGGCTAGCCAGCAAGCAGGTAGCAATGAAAGTAGGAATCTTTCTTTTTAACCCTGTAAGGGGGTGGTGCACTGTACCCGAAGATACTGCCATATCGGGTCAATGCATAGGGCGACGGAAGCAAGCTTCGAAATCGGCCCCCGTTCTCAAAAATCCATTTAATATATGGTCCCCAGATAGGGGACGTATCAGATATTAAACTGATAAGAACAGATACTACACTTGATCTTAGCCAAAAGGCCGAGAAGCGATAACCGTGAAAGGGGCGGGCCCAACAAGGTCCCCTTCATGGGCACTATCACTGCTTGCTGTCAGGGAGGCTGCCAGACAATTTTCCATGCACACTCTGGGCTGGGGGGCAGTCAACCACCAGTACACACAGCAGAACCTAAACCCATACCATTATTGCTAAGCAGCAAGACAGGGGCCCATTGCACTCCCACGGGGCCTTTTTAAATGCAATCCATAACCCGGATTTGCCAGGAACCCTTCTTACTCCTCCTACTTGCATGTGACACTGGGCTTAGGATCTGCATAGGAAACACACACACAAGCACACACCTACCTTTGTTGCCTGCAGATGCCTCCTTGGCTGTCCCCAAACGGTATCAAACCAACACCCACGGGAAGCTGTAAGCATAGAGGACATGCCTGCACCCCATTGGACTTACCTGTGTGGGTTAAATCCGGGTTATTTGACAACCTATGGCGGTGATGGTTCTGCTCAGGCAGAGCAGTGCTGATGCTCCTCATAAAGCTGTCGCTGCTGTGAAGGTTCTAGGTGACATCACAAATCCCTTTGGTTACATACACAACAAAGCTGGGTTGTTGTTGTTTACACTCTGCAAGGCCTGTGGAAGTGAGTGACATCATAGCACTGTAGTTCTGAGGGTTCAAGATGGATGCAACAATCTCCTGTTGCTTCTATGAAGGCCGTAATAGACGACATCACCAAACAGCTCCATAGTCACATACACAGCAAAGGAGAGATGTTGTTTACACCTAGTGATGTCAGTGGTATTGAGTGACATCACAGCACAGTGCTAAGGCTCCTGGGCCTGGACACAGCAGCGGCTGCAATATCTCAACGGAGAATACGTTTATATATATGTGTGTGTGTGCGCATATATATATATATATATATATATATATATATATATATATATTCTCCGCCGAAATCACTTTTAAACCCATTTCCACCTTTTTTTCCCTTCTCTTCCTCTTACTTTTTTTTCACGTTTTTTTACGTTTTTCTCCTTTTCGCCTCTTTTCTGGGCGTATTATTCTTCTTTTTCTTCTTTTTTTTCGTCTAATGCATACCCCATCAGTGCAGCAATGCTTATTCAATACCGCCAGCAGATGGAGACACTGGGGGATAATTTTCTAAGGATTTATACTGATTTTTCCTGTCTGAATTTGTCGCACAGAAAGTTGCAGGCCAAATATGTGTGACATTTCTGCGACTTTAGCTTCTAGAGCATTTTTACAACATTATACATAGGTGCTGAATACATAAAAAGCGACTGTTCAGCGACAGACAAGTCGCATCGGCTGAAAGTAGGCCAGAATGTCAGTCCATGTTGGAGCAGGTTTAGATACAGTCTAAAGCATAGATCTCAAAGTCTGTGCACAGAATTTAGCAAGGGCCTCGCACCTTCTGATGCATCAGGTAGGTGCACAATAGCATAGCCTAACCCTCTGTACTTTGGTCTATATTGATGCGGGACATAGACAGCCAGCTGATGACCAATCCATTAGTGCAATGGATGGCTGGAAGCATTTGTCTTTGCCTTTGCAATACCACAGAAGCAATGCATGGTCAATGTACAGCAATGACACACCTGTGTGAACAGCCAGGAGACCCCCCCCCCCCCCCCCCCCCATGTTATGTTACATAGTTACATAGTTAGTACGGTCGAAAAAAGACATATGTCCATCACGTTCAACCAGGGAATTAAGGGGTAGGGGTGTGGCGCGATATTGGGGAAGGGATGAGATTTTATATTTCTTCATAAGCATTAATCTTATTTTGTCAATTAGGAACATTCAGCACCCACCCGCTATCAAGGCAGCTGCCTATCATGTCATGCCCTACCTGCACAGGTGTGCTGGCTACTCAAATGATCCAATTAAGGAGGCCATTTAGTCAGCAGCAGCAGAAGTCCTGTGCCTGGACGCTCCAACAGGGGCCAGACACAAGCAGAAGCAGCAGAAGCAGCAGCAGCACCACCTTTTGTTTTTTGGCTGCAGCAGCAGCAAGGCCCACAGGGCTGGCTAGCTGGCTAGCCAGCAAGCAGGTAGCAATGAAAGTAGGAATCTTTCTTTTTAACCCTGTAAGGGGGTGGTGCACTGTACCCGAAGATACTGCCATATCGGGTCAATGCATAGGGCGACGGAAGCAAGCTTCGAAATCGGCCCCCGTTCTCAAAAATCCATTTAATATATGGTCCCCAGATAGGGGACGTATCAGATATTAAACTGATAAGAACAGATACTACACTTGATCTTAGCCAAAAGGCCGAGAAGCGATAACCGTGAAAGGGGCGGGCCCAACAAGGTCCCCTTCATGGGCACTATCACTGCTTGCTGTCAGGGAGGCTGCCAGACAATTTTCCATGCACACTCTGGGCTGGGGGGCAGTCAACCACCAGTACACACAGCAGAACCTAAACCCATACCATTATTGCTAAGCAGCAAGACAGGGGCCCATTGCACTCCCACGGGGCCTTTTTAAATGCAATCCATAACCCGGATTTGCCAGGAACCCTTCTTACTCCTCCTACTTGAATGTGACACTGGGCTTAGGATCTGCATAGGAAACACACACACAAGCACACACCTACCTTTGTTGCCTGCAGATGCCTCCTTGGCTGTCCCCAAACGGTATCAAACCAACACCCACGGGAAGCTGTAAGCATAGAGGACATGCCTGCACCCCATTGGACTTACCTGTGTGGGTTAAATCCGGGTTATTTGACAACCTATGGCGGTGATGGTTCTGCTCAGGCAGAGCAGTGCTGATGCTCCTCATAAAGCTGTCGCTGCTGTGAAGGTTCTAGGTGACATCACAAATCCCTTTGGTTACATACACAACAAAGCTGGGTTGTTGTTGTTTACACTCTGCAAGGCCTGTGGAAGTGAGTGACATCATAGCACTGTAGTTCTGAGGGTTCAAGATGGATGCAACAATCTCCTGTTGCTTCTATGAAGGCCGTAATAGACGACATCACCAAACAGCTCCATAGTCACATACACAGCAAAGGAGAGATGTTGTTTACACCTAGTGATGTCAGTGGTATTGAGTGACATCACAGCACAGTGCTAAGGCTCCTGGGCCTGGACACAGCAGCGGCTGCAATATCTCAACGGAGAATACGTTTATATCTATGTGTGTGTGTGCGCATATATATATATATATATATATATATATATATATATATATATATATTCTCCGCCGAAATCACTTTTAAACCCATTTCCACCTTTTTTTCCCTTCTCTTCCTCTTACTTTTTTTTTCACGTTTTTTTACGTTTTTCTCCTTTTCGCCTCTTTTCTGGGCGTATTATTCTTCTTTTTCTTCTTTTTTTTCGTCTAATGCATACCCCATCAGTGCAGCAATGCTTATTCAATACCGCCAGCAGATGGAGACACTGGGGGATAATTTTCTAAGGATTTATACTGATTTTTCCTGTCTGAATTTGTCGCACAGAAAGTTGCAGGCCAAATATGTGTGACATTTCTGCGACTTTAGCTTCTAGAGCATTTTTACAACATTATACATAGGTGCTGAATACATAAAAAGCGACTGTTCAGCGACAGACAAGTCGCATCGGCTGAAAGTAGGCCAGAATGTCAGTCCATGTTGGAGCAGGTTTAGATACAGTCTAAAGCATAGATCTCAAAGTCTGTGCACAGAATTTAGCAAGGGCCTCGCACCTTCTGATGCATCAGGTAGGTGCACAATAGCATAGCCTAACCCTCTGTACTTTGGTCTATATTGATGCGGGACATAGACAGCCAGCTGATGACCAATCCATTAGTGCAATGGATGGCTGGAAGCATTTGTCTTTGCCTTTGCAATACCACAGAAGCAATGCATGGTCAATGTACAGCAATGACACACCTGTGTGAACAGCCAGGAGACCCCCCCCCCCCCCCCCCCCATGTTATGTTACATAGTTACATAGTTAGTACGGTCGAAAAAAGACATATGTCCATCACGTTCAACCAGGGAATTAAGGGGTAGGGGTGTGGCGCGATATTGGGGAAGGGATGAGATTTTATATTTCTTCATAAGCATTAATCTTATTTTGTCAATTAGGAACATTCAGCACCCACCCGCTATCAAGGCAGCTGCCTATCATGTCATGCCCTACCTGCACAGGTGTGCTGGCTACTCAAATGATCCAATTAAGGAGGCCATTTAGTCAGCAGCAGCAGAAGTCCTGTGCCTGGACGCTCCAACAGGGGCCAGACACAAGCAGAAGCAGCAGAAGCAGCAGCAGCACCACCTTTTGTTTTTTGGCTGCAGCAGCAGCAAGGCCCACAGGGCTGGCTAGCTGGCTAGCCAGCAAGCAGGTAGCAATGAAAGTAGGAATCTTTCTTTTTAACCCTGTAAGGGGGTGGTGCACTGTACCCGAAGATACTGCCATATCGGGTCAATGCATAGGGCGACGGAAGCAAGCTTCGAAATCGGCCCCCGTTCTCAAAAATCCATTTAATATATGGTCCCCAGATAGGGGACGTATCAGATATTAAACTGATAAGAACAGATACTACACTTGATCTTAGCCAAAAGGCCGAGAAGCGATAACCGTGAAAGGGGCGGGCCCAACAAGGTCCCCTTCATGGGCACTATCACTGCTTGCTGTCAGGGAGGCTGCCAGACAATTTTCCATGCACACTCTGGGCTGGGGGGCAGTCAACCACCAGTACACACAGCAGAACCTAAACCCATACCATTATTGCTAAGCAGCAAGACAGGGGCCCATTGCACTCCCACGGGGCCTTTTTAAATGCAATCCATAACCCGGATTTGCCAGGAACCCTTCTTACTCCTCCTACTTGCATGTGACACTGGGCTTAGGATCTGCATAGGAAACACACACACAAGCACACACCTACCTTTGTTGCCTGCAGATGCCTCCTTGGCTGTCCCCAAACGGTATCAAACCAACACCCACGGGAAGCTGTAAGCATAGAGGACATGCCTGCACCCCATTGGACTTACCTGTGTGGGTTAAATCCGGGTTATTTGACAACCTATGGCGGTGATGGTTCTGCTCAGGCAGAGCAGTGCTGATGCTCCTCATAAAGCTGTCGCTGCTGTGAAGGTTCTAGGTGACATCACAAATCCCTTTGGTTACATACACAACAAAGCTGGGTTGTTGTTGTTTACACTCTGCAAGGCCTGTGGAAGTGAGTGACATCATAGCACTGTAGTTCTGAGGGTTCAAGATGGATGCAACAATCTCCTGTTGCTTCTATGAAGGCCGTAATAGACGACATCACCAAACAGCTCCATAGTCACATACACAGCAAAGGAGAGATGTTGTTTACACCTAGTGATGTCAGTGGTATTGAGTGACATCACAGCACAGTGCTAAGGCTCCTGGGCCTGGACACAGCAGCGGCTGCAATATCTCAACGGAGAATACGTTTATATCTATGTGTGTGTGTGCGCATATATATATATATATATATATATATATATATATATATATATATATATTTCTCCGCCGAAATCACTTTTAAACCCATTTCCACCTTTTTTTCCCTTCTCTTCCTCTTACTTTTTTTTCACGTTTTTTTACGTTTTTCTCCTTTTCGCCTCTTTTCTGGGCGTATTATTCTTCTTTTTCTTCTTTTTTTTCGTCTAATGCATACCCCATCAGTGCAGCAATGCTTATTCAATACCGCCAGCAGATGGAGACACTGGGGGATAATTTTCTAAGGATTTATACTGATTTTTCCTGTCTGAATTTGTCGCACAGAAAGTTGCAGGCCAAATATGTGTGACATTTCTGCGACTTTAGCTTCTAGAGCATTTTTACAACATTATACATAGGTGCTGAATACATAAAAAGCGACTGTTCAGCGACAGACAAGTCGCATCGGCTGAAAGTAGGCCAGAATGTCAGTCCATGTTGGAGCAGGTTTAGATACAGTCTAAAGCATAGATCTCAAAGTCTGTGCACAGAATTTAGCAAGGGCCTCGCACCTTCTGATGCATCAGGTAGGTGCACAATAGCATAGCCTAACCCTCTGTACTTTGGTCTATATTGATGCGGGACATAGACAGCCAGCTGATGACCAATCCATTAGTGCAATGGATGGCTGGAAGCATTTGTCTTTGCCTTTGCAATACCACAGAAGCAATGCATGGTCAATGTACAGCAATGACACACCTGTGTGAACAGCCAGGAGACCCCCCCCCCCCCCCCCCCATGTTATGTTACATAGTTACATAGTTAGTACGGTCGAAAAAAGACATATGTCCATCACGTTCAACCAGGGAATTAAGGGGTAGGGGTGTGGCGCGATATTGGGGAAGGGATGAGATTTTATATTTCTTCATAAGCATTAATCTTATTTTGTCAATTAGGAACATTCAGCACCCACCCGCTATCAAGGCAGCTGCCTATCATGTCATGCCCTACCTGCACAGGTGTGCTGGCTACTCAAATGATCCAATTAAGGAGGCCATTTAGTCAGCAGCAGCAGAAGTCCTGTGCCTGGACGCTCCAACAGGGGCCAGACACAAGCAGAAGCAGCAGAAGCAGCAGCAGCACCACCTTTTGTTTTTTGGCTGCAGCAGCAGCAAGGCCCACAGGGCTGGCTAGCTGGCTAGCCAGCAAGCAGGTAGCAATGAAAGTAGGAATCTTTCTTTTTAACCCTGTAAGGGGGTGGTGCACTGTACCCGAAGATACTGCCATATCGGGTCAATGCATAGGGCGACGGAAGCAAGCTTCGAAATCGGCCCCCGTTCTCAAAAATCCATTTAATATATGGTCCCCAGATAGGGGACGTATCAGATATTAAACTGATAAGAACAGATACTACACTTGATCTTAGCCAAAAGGCCGAGAAGCGATAACCGTGAAAGGGGCGGGCCCAACAAGGTCCCCTTCATGGGCACTATCACTGCTTGCTGTCAGGGAGGCTGCCAGACAATTTTCCATGCACACTCTGGGCTGGGGGGCAGTCAACCACCAGTACACACAGCAGAACCTAAACCCATACCATTATTGCTAAGCAGCAAGACAGGGGCCCATTGCACTCCCACGGGGCCTTTTTAAATGCAATCCATAACCCGGATTTGCCAGGAACCCTTCTTACTCCTCCTACTTGCATGTGACACTGGGCTTAGGATCTGCATAGGAAACACACACACAAGCACACACCTACCTTTGTTGCCTGCAGATGCCTCCTTGGCTGTCCCCAAACGGTATCAAACCAACACCCACGGGAAGCTGTAAGCATAGAGGACATGCCTGCACCCCATTGGACTTACCTGTGTGGGTTAAATCCGGGTTATTTGACAACCTATGGCGGTGATGGTTCTGCTCAGGCAGAGCAGTGCTGATGCTCCTCATAAAGCTGTCGCTGCTGTGAAGGTTCTAGGTGACATCACAAATCCCTTTGGTTACATACACAACAAAGCTGGGTTGTTGTTGTTTACACTCTGCAAGGCCTGTGGAAGTGAGTGACATCATAGCACTGTAGTTCTGAGGGTTCAAGATGGATGCAACAATCTCCTGTTGCTTCTATGAAGGCCGTAATAGACGACATCACCAAACAGCTCCATAGTCACATACACAGCAAAGGAGAGATGTTGTTTACACCTAGTGATGTCAGTGGTATTGAGTGACATCACAGCACAGTGCTAAGGCTCCTGGGCCTGGACACAGCAGCGGCTGCAATATCTCAACGGAGAATACGTTTATATCTATGTGTGTGTGTGCGCATATATATATATATATATATATATATATATATATATATATATTTCTCCGCCGAAATCACTTTTAAACCCATTTCCACCTTTTTTTCCCTTCTCTTCCTCTTACTTTTTTTTCAAGTTTTTTTACGTTTTTCTCCTTTTCGCCTCTTTTCTGGGCGTATTATTCTTCTTTTTCTTCTTTTTTTTCGTCTAATGCAATACCCCATCAGTGCAGCAATGCTTATTCAATACCGCCAGCAGATGGAGACACTGGGGGATAATTTTCTAAGGATTTATACTGATTTTTCCTGTCTGAATTTGTCGCACAGAAAGTTGCAGGCCAAATATGTGTGACATTTCTGCGACTTTAGCTTCTAGAGCATTTTTACAACATTATACATAGGTGCTGAATACATAAAAAGCGACTGTTCAGCGACAGACAAGTCGCATCGGCTGAAAGTAGGCCAGAATGTCAGTCCATGTTGGAGCAGGTTTAGATACAGTCTAAAGCATAGATCTCAAAGTCTGTGCACAGAATTTAGCAAGGGCCTCGCACCTTCTGATGCATCAGGTAGGTGCACAATAGCATAGCCTAACCCTCTGTACTTTGGTCTATATTGATGCGGGACATAGACAGCCAGCTGATGACCAATCCATTAGTGCAATGGATGGCTGGAAGCATTTGTCTTTGCCTTTGCAATACCACAGAAGCAATGCATGGTCAATGTACAGCAATGACACACCTGTGTGAACAGCCAGGAGACCCCCCCCCCCCCCCCCCCCCATGTTATGTTACATAGTTACATAGTTAGTACGGTCGAAAAAAGACATATGTCCATCACGTTCAACCAGGGAATTAAGGGGTAGGGGTGTGGCGCGATATTGGGGAAGGGATGAGATTTTATATTTCTTCATAAGCATTAATCTTATTTTGTCAATTAGGAACATTCAGCACCCACCCGCTATCAAGGCAGCTGCCTATCATGTCATGCCCTACCTGCACAGGTGTGCTGGCTACTCAAATGATCCAATTAAGGAGGCCATTTAGTCAGCAGCAGCAGAAGTCCTGTGCCTGGACGCTCCAACAGGGGCCAGACACAAGCAGAAGCAGCAGAAGCAGCAGCAGCACCACCTTTTGTTTTTTGGCTGCAGCAGCAGCAAGGCCCACAGGGCTGGCTAGCTGGCTAGCCAGCAAGCAGGTAGCAATGAAAGTAGGAATCTTTCTTTTTAACCCTGTAAGGGGGTGGTGCACTGTACCCGAAGATACTGCCATATCGGGTCAATGCATAGGGCGACGGAAGCAAGCTTCGAAATCGGCCCCCGTTCTCAAAAATCCATTTAATATATGGTCCCCAGATAGGGGACGTATCAGATATTAAACTGATAAGAACAGATACTACACTTGATCTTAGCCAAAAGGCCGAGAAGCGATAACCGTGAAAGGGGCGGGCCCAACAAGGTCCCCTTCATGGGCACTATCACTGCTTGCTGTCAGGGAGGCTGCCAGACAATTTTCCATGCACACTCTGGGCTGGGGGGCAGTCAACCACCAGTACACACAGCAGAACCTAAACCCATACCATTATTGCTAAGCAGCAAGACAGGGGCCCATTGCACTCCCACGGGGCCTTTTTAAATGCAATCCATAACCCGGATTTGCCAGGAACCCTTCTTACTCCTCCTACTTGCATGTGACACTGGGCTTAGGATCTGCATAGGAAACACACACACAAGCACACACCTACCTTTGTTGCCTGCAGATGCCTCCTTGGCTGTCCCCAAACGGTATCAAACCAACACCCACGGGAAGCTGTAAGCATAGAGGACATGCCTGCACCCCATTGGACTTACCTGTGTGGGTTAAATCCGGGTTATTTGACAACCTATGGCGGTGATGGTTCTGCTCAGGCAGAGCAGTGCTGATGCTCCTCATAAAGCTGTCGCTGCTGTGAAGGTTCTAGGTGACATCACAAATCCCTTTGGTTACATACACAACAAAGCTGGGTTGTTGTTGTTTACACTCTGCAAGGCCTGTGGAAGTGAGTGACATCATAGCACTGTAGTTCTGAGGGTTCAAGATGGATGCAACAATCTCCTGTTGCTTCTATGAAGGCCGTAATAGACGACATCACCAAACAGCTCCATAGTCACATACACAGCAAAGGAGAGATGTTGTTTACACCTAGTGATGTCAGTGGTATTGAGTGACATCACAGCACAGTGCTAAGGCTCCTGGGCCTGGACACAGCAGCGGCTGCAATATCTCAACGGAGAATACGTTTATATCTATGTGTGTGTGTGCGCATATATATATATATATATATATATATATATATATATATTTCTCCGCCGAAATCACTTTTAAACCCATTTCCACCTTTTTTTCCCTTCTCTTCCTCTTACTTTTTTTTCACGTTTTTTTACGTTTTTCTCCTTTTCGCCTCTTTTCTGGGCGTATTATTCTTCTTTTTCTTCTTTTTTTTCGTCTAATGCATACCCCATCAGTGCAGCAATGCTTATTCAATACCGCCAGCAGATGGAGACACTGGGGATAATTTTCTAAGGATTTATACTGATTTTTCCTGTCTGAATTTGTCGCACAGAAAGTTGCAGGCCAAATATGTGTGACATTTCTGCGACTTTAGCTTCTAGAGCATTTTTACAACATTATACATAGGTGCTGAATACATAAAAAGCGACTGTTCAGCGACAGACAAGTCGCATCGGCTGAAAGTAGGCCAGAATGTCAGTCCATGTTGGAGCAGGTTTAGA